>NC_056732.1:1434129018-1434239018 GCF_019279795.1 Protopterus annectens
ATGCTAGTCAGGCTTATAGGGCGATAGTTCCCGGGGTCCGTTGTGGCCCCACCTTTGTGGAGCGGGATAACTGTTGCTGTGCACCACTCTATGGGTATGTAGCCTGTAGAGAGGCTGAGTTTGAACAGTGTGTTTAGGTGAGGGGTTAGTTCATTTTGGAGCTCTTGTAAGACACAGCCTGGGACCCCGTCCGGTCCTCTTGAAGCTGTGTTTTTGGCTTTGGATAGGGCTGTTTTAACCTGTGCATGGCTATGTACACTACTGCCTCTTGGATGTCAACAGAAATTAAGAAAGTAAAGTCAAGTACAGCACACTTTGAAACCAGGATAAATATACCTCTAGGAAAGCAAACACATTTTCTTTAACCATCATATCCTCCAGCATCAAAATAATCCCAAGCAATAATGGGCATACATTACCAAAGTTATTATGCCCTGGCAAAAAAAAAAAAAAAAACAGCCACAGTGAAATTGATGGTAACATTGCTGCCAATTTCAGCAAATTACAATCCCTTAATTGTGAAGTAGTGATAGAATGAGACTCTGTCAGACCTGAGGAATTAATCTATGCCTCCACCACCTCGTTAATGTGAATGGGGACATTTTCACCTCTTTTCAGTGTCTCATTGAAATGAATGGAAAGGTTTATATCTGTCTTCACACCTACTGGAGTATTGTCTTTGCCAGAGAAGTTTTGTTTCAACAAAAGATTCAAGTGATTAATGAACTCCAACACTTAGCTAAGGATAGTGAGACCACGTTTATAGTAAATCTCTTATAAACTCAAATACCATGAAAATCCTTAAAGTACTTATACAGAACTAGTCAAAATGTAGGCAATTATATAATTCCTGAAAATTGTGAACTGTGTGTGAAGACTGAGATGAAAGCAGACAACAAAAGTTTAAAGTCCTGTATAAGGGCAACGGTGACACAGACTGAATCACTACTTCAGAATACTTCTCAAATGATCATATTTTACTAGGATCCATGCGGATGACTATATGGTCACTGTCCCTTACTAGCACATGGCAAGTGATACAAAAAAAATCATTCTTGCATAGTAACTGAGGCATTCTGAACTAGATTGTGTGACTACTGCAGCCGAGACCTAGTGGCTGAGTAAAAGCATGCATGCAAAATAATTGGTCGATACTGCTCTGCATTCCAGTCACCTAAATTACAAAGGTTTGTACCATGAAATAAATAGTCTGTCCACAACAATTAAGCAGTGTCAGCAAACTACTGCACAACACAGTAACACCTAAATAGTGGAAACCTTAATACCCACGGTATAGCCTATTACAAAATGTCCACAGTCATGTATATTTCAAGTTCCATATTATATATATATATATATATATATATATATATATATATATATATATATATATATATATATAATATACATACATACACACACACACACACATATATATATATATATATATATATATATATATACACACACACACACACACACACACACACACACACACACACACACACACACACACACACACACATACACATACATTCACACTGCATGCTTCCTCACCCCCATACCCAAAAGATAGCCACCATCTGTGTACCTCCCCATCAAACTGGAATGAAACTGAACAAACAGGACGTAACATATTTCAACATCTTGTTGATATGGGAGGTAAGTAGGGCAATATATATAAAGAGCATGCTTCCTTGCACTCCCACTAGACAGCTACCTGTATACACATCTGATGTTTAATTGTGAGGAAAGTGGAAAAAATGATCAGAGTAATGTTTCCAACTAGTTACTCCAAGACAGTACACTGCTCCTACACAAGTTGCAGAGACATTCTATGCACACCTATGAAGTTTTTGAGGAAAGTGAAATAAATAATGACCGCACTGTATGCAGACCATTATGAGCCATAGTGACTTGTACACACCTTTGAGGTCTGGGAAGAAAATGTATGAATTTATTTACCCTTTGGTAAGTTACCAGGTTAGTCCCACTAGGACAATGGCCTCTTTTCAGAAGAATACCCGAGGTGGTCTTCACACTAAGTGCAGGAAATTTGGCCAGGGCACCGAAGTACTTCCATATGATCATAGGTGAGTTCTAGGCTAATGACTGTAAGGGCCCTTTTATGCTTAACCATGCATGCTGAAATATATTTAGGTCAATAAAGCCAAACATCACTAGTTGAGGACATGCATGTGTCTGCCTTTTTATTGACCTCATCAGCACTGCATAAGTGGATGGGTTCCTCTACTTTTTTTTTTTTTGATAAGTGTCATGGTATATTTTACATCCACCTAAGCTACAACCAGTTCAAGCAGATGGGTCCCCATTTAACATCTCATCTGAACAGGACCATGCTCATCCACAGGATGGCACACGATTGAGTGCAGCAACCCCCCCCCCCTCCATGCTGCATTGCACTGTCAGTACTGGAAAATGAACCCAACTACCAGGTGTGGGAATAGAACCCATACCTTTCTGATCATCAAATACCAAAGGCAGGTGTACTACCTGTTGAGCTACTGAGACTGTTAAGTTGTAAGGAAATAAGGGCATCATCCATAGCCCCCCACACAAACTCAGTGACCTCCTGTTCACACTTCTGAGAGGGGCCAGTTTTAGACCAGATGGGCTAAGGACAGAGGCCACTAATAAGCCTGTGCCAAAATCTGCTTATACTACATTTGAGTGTGGGGGTTACCATGTCCCCAGAAACTCTGAAGGTCTAGTTGTTTTGCGATGCAGGTTATACCATATTCTTTTAAAAGATAATTTAAACTGAGCAGCTTAAAAGAGAGTCATTTACTTTCATCTAGACAGATTCCACTTTTGCCAGGCAGAGGCACTTCCATGTATAATTCAGACAGCTGATTTGTGACAGAAAGAGGATGGCCATGTAATGCAGTTCAAACTTTGATCTACAAGTATTCCAAGATGCTTCAACACATTTGGCATTAGTCCTGCAAATCCAGAATAATGCGCAAGCAACAGCAGGACTTTAGACCTAGCGGCCTAAGTCATTTTCCACTGCAGACTGCCCCAGCAATGACAGCTACTTTGTCAGTGCATATCTCAGATGTATAGTTAAGTTGTCCAGTTGCCTTCAAACAAATCCACACTTGTCCAGAAAGCCAGATGGTTTAACTGAGCAAAGAAAAGCAGGCCAGTTACTTTCAACATACAGCTCCAACTCCCAGTCATCATTCATAGCTACTTCTTTTTGTGTATTACACATTTCTGATAAAAAAAAATGATATGACCATGTATTGTACTTACATCTGTGAACTTCCGTAAAAACAGTAGCCACACATTAGACTTCCAAGTTGGTTGTCATAAATTGTGTTAGTCTTGCAAATGCACAGAATTCTTGCAAAGCCAGATAGTGATTTTTTAAGCTTTTTAGATAATAGCAAAAACAGATCACTTACTTCTACAGATAGCTTCCACCTCTATCCAGTAGTTATAACTAAAATAATGGCAGTGTATTGTATTTTTTTCTTGATGGAAACAGTACCTACATACTAAGCTAGTTCATGTTGCTTAACATAAATTGTAGTAATCCTATAAATGCACACTAGTCCTGCAAAGCCAGACAGCCACTGCATAAACTGAGCACACACTAAACAGGTCAGTTACTTTCAACAGACAGCTTCCACCTCCACTCAACAGTTACAGCATCTTCTGTGTGCACGTCAGATGACGGTGATTAAAAAAATGACAACAACGATTTTGTATCACTCTAATTCATGCAAAATGTAGTGAGACATTTAAGTATTCCAAGCTGTTTCATACAAATCACATTAATCCTACAAATGCATGCTAGTCGTGCAAAGCCAGATAGCGACACTTTAAATTAAACATAAGGTAGAGGGCAATCGAAAACTAGAGGGAGTATATTTCTAAAGAAAATATGTGAACAGGATGCTGCAGGTCAAACCACCTTCAGATTTCAGATGGGTTGAATTTATATCAAAAAGAACAGAGCAGGTGTATGACATCTGAAAGCCAACTAAATATGAAAGAATGGTGCTGCACATATGAACTAAAATGGATAGGCTTGAAAGGAAGATACCACACATCTGCTTGTTAAGTGAAACTGCACGTGTGGGCTTTCAGATCTAAAACAATGGTTAGTTACTGATAAACTGAAAAAAAATAAGAATCTATGTCCACAAAGAGAAGCTAAGAGACTTTTCTGTTACTAAATCTGCTTTCTAGATAATCCAATTTATGGAAACAATACATCTTGTTTATTTCATAGGTCTGCATGTCTTCCTTGAAATAAGGGTTTAAAATAAAATCATGTCTTTGCTCATCCCATTTCACAGGTAAAAATAATTTAACATGAGAAAGAAAACCAGAGTATGGATAAAGAACATTACAAACAAATATAGTATAATTTGTTTCATATCAGGCAGTAAACACAAGTCCTGAAGACATACAAAACAGTGTTTTATTCTTGTTTTTTTTTTGAGATGTCAAAATGCAATTTCGAGGAACAGAATTTGATTGATTTTATTTCAAGACATTTTATTTTATCCTTAAAACAGCCTTTTGGCCTATATCTAAAATATACTGTGGCAAAAAGCCAGGGATTGTGATGGTAGCTCATATCCTACCATTGTCATGTGATGGATCGGGAATGATCATGTGACCGGGAGTCAGCTTGTCTTAGAAAAGAGGGATACCGTTACATACTTCCATTTTATTTATTTTATTTTACATTTGTTAACCAGGAAAGTCCATCTAGACATGTGTCCTTTTTCAGTGGAGGCCCGGGGAGAAAAACTCCAATGTCATACAGTACATAGTCATTAGTATATAGTATATATTATATATTATAGTAGCCACGTTTTAAAAACATTGATTTTATACATAACTCTTATACATTAATAGTTTTACAGGAGTTAAACAAAAGTAATTATAGCAAGAACATTTATAACAGTAATAGTTTCACATGAGTTAAACAACAGAAATTATAGCAAGAACATTTAATACATCATGAGGGTTTGTACTTAATTTCAGTGCATAGAGTATTGAAACAAAGAGAGATATAGGTATGATCAAGACATTAGAAATTAATAGAGATAAGTTTGATAATCCTCATGTGAGCATGCTTGTCAGAGAAGGCTATTTTAAGCCTACATAAAATTTGATCTTTGTGAAAATGGTCATAAGTAATGTGATAATTTCTTAGTATAGTGGTTACCCTGCAGATTTGCATATTCAGTGATAGTATGCATAGAGTCTTGCTACTCCCCATATCTTACAACTATGCAAAATGAGTATTATAAGGGCTGTATAATACATGGCAAGTCATGCTGTAATCTGTGTTGGGGGGGGGGACTCTGGACAAAAAAAGTAAAGTCTTAATAAAATATTATTTCTTCACTTGTCTGCACCTCACACAAATGTATGATTTAACAATAATAACTAATCAACCTTACAGAGGGACCTAAGGCAGTGGCTGATGATTTCCATATTTCTTTTGATATTGGTGTTTACAAAGACTACATTTTACTGTTAGGAGCAATTCTGCTCACAACATTAAAGAAATTAAGTAACACTACTTTGTTTATATGGTTTTTAATCTCACAGACAACCACCAAAGATGAACAAGGAGAATTGAAGTGAGTCTCAGCATAAGGAGGGCACCTCAAATGTATGATGCCCCTGACCACTGCACCTTAGTGTCAAAGTCCATGTATAAAAATGGGAAAAAGAGGTTGTGGACTGATGGATGGATGGATGGATGGAACAGACATTGTTTCACGTTTTACCTACATATGAGACAATCGTGAAACTCATTAATAGCCACTACATGGAACTTCCACAAAAACTGTCAGAAGCATCAAATTATAATTTGTGTTCATTAATACAACAGATTTGTGAAAAAACAAAATATAGACCAATAAACTTTTATCCGTTTAGAAAAAGAAGCATCTGAGGAAGTGTGAAAATATAAACAACAAAACCTAAAGATTTTTATAGGTTCATAGGTGTTTAACTAGACTAATGACCGCAGGGGCCTTTATAAGCCTAGCCATGCATCCCAAATCTCTAACAAGTTTTGATACTCTTGATAAGTGTAAGCATGGGCCTGGAAGATGAACCATTTACAGGTTACCTGTGTCCATTAGAGGCATAGGTGCCAAACCAGGGATGAATATTTTGAAAAGTATAAAAAAGAGATATGGACATGGGAACGAAAGAGAGATTTGATATGATATAATATTTATTTAAAGATGACAGCCAAATTAATCAATAGAAAGAAGGCAGCCACAAAGATATTCAAAGAGAAATACAGGCAAAGGCATCCAGATATGGAAAATTTCACAATAAAAAAAATCACAAAGAGGGAATGTAGAAAAGAAGATTAGTAAAGTAGAAGTTGAAGTTATGGACTGCCTGCAAAGTGAAAGATTTGATGTAGAAGGTCTAACACAGGTTACATCACAGCATGATGGAACGAGTCCCCAAAGTGAGGAGAAACAGGAAGATCAGGAGACGTCTAAAGAAGAAATATGGACATGGGAAAGAAAAAGAGATTTAATATGGTCTAATATCTATGCAAAAGAAAAAGCAAAACTAATCAATACATCAAAAGGAGCAGCACCAAAGATATTTGAAAATAAATACAGGCAAAGCAATCCAGACATGGAAAACTTTACAATACAAAAAAAAATAACAAGACAAACAGGAAAAGTAGAAAAGGAGATTAGTAATGGAGAAGTTAAAGAAATAGAAACTGAGGTTATGGAGTAACTGCAAAGTGAAGGATTCAGCGTAGAAAATCTAATACAGAAAGCACCACAACAGGATAGAGCAGTGGACATCCAAATTAAGGGGAAACCAGTGGAATGGGAAGCAATTGGTCAGGTACCATATGAAGATATTTTGGTGCCTTCCACAGGAAACCAGTATAAATATTCACTCGAAGTTGGACAGCAAGGAAAGGAACAGGAAACTGTGGAAACTCTGACACAGCCAATATTGAGGAGTGATAGGCAAGGAGTTCCCATATGACAGAGCAACGGATGGCACAGGATGAAATTGAAGAGAATGTGCCACAGGAAGATACTATAAAATTTTCTGTAGAATGCACACAGGAAATGGAAAACAAAAAATGTGCTCATACCTTAGAAGAAAATGAGCTAAAAGAAGAGTTGCTTGATTTAATAGAGATAGACAGATAGGTTCATAGGTTCATAGGTTGGTACTAGGCTATCGGCCCTCGGGCCTATACAAGCCTAGCCATAACAATTCCCTGTCTATTTCTTCCCACACTATTTACTTCCCTGGACCCCTGTCTAGCATCGTGACTGACGTGATCCCCGGGGTGAATTTCCTTTTTCCCATCCAGTCATCAAGGTTCCTTTTGAACAGGGCCAAAGAGGCACTCTGCTTGATATGTATGGCAGTCTATTCCAAAGTCTGGGGAGTCACTGGGTCAGGAACCTATCCCTCCAGCATGTTTTGTTTATTATGATGTGGCTCTGAGGGATTGGGATTTCTTTAAGTGTAGCATGTCCAACAGCTCTAGGTTTGACATGGCTTTGTATGTTAAGCAGAGATTGCCTCGGAGTAGATGATATGCAACAGAGTATAGCTGGAGTTTTTTAAGGTGGTCAGCATAGGACATCTGCTTTAGGCCTGTGATTCTTTTAGTGAGGTATTTCTGTGGCCTTTCCAGTTGTTGCAGATGTCTTGAGAGGTACATACCAAATGGGGCATTATATTTTATAATGGGTCTAATGAGGGATGAGTACAGTGGGACAATGACTTCCTTTTTTCTGGATGAAAAGCTCTTAGTGATGAGGTGTGCCACATGGAAGGATTTCCTGACTGTTGTGGTGATGTGGTTATTGATATTGATATTTAAGATTGATATTTAAGATCAATAAAACCCAAAAAGTCAGAAGTCTGATAGAACAAATGAAAACAGTAATTAGGACTATCACTATCACTATTAGGACTATCCATATAGATCCATATGATATAACAGAAATAAACAGGCTATACTACTGTGCAGCTAAATTAATAACAGATAAAATTATAGCACAAGAATACAGAGTAGTAAGGGAAAGGAAGGGGAGAAATCGAATACCATCATGGAAGTATCGAACAGAGAAAACTGTAAAGCAGTTAAGACAGGGAGTGTCATTGTTAGAGGAATATAGAAGAGGGAACAGATCAACAAAAATACTCAGAAAGATAGTAATAAAAGCAATGCACAGTATTATAACAGATCAGGATATATCAAGCACCATCATAAATAATAAACTATAAATATCAGCACAGGCAGAAAAACTTAGTAGATACACAGAAAAATATAACAGAAAAGTACAAAATAAGCAACTTATTGGTGACCCAAAAAAGGTTTTTATAGAGAATTGGGAAACAGGGTAAAAGAAATTGAAAGACCACCCAAAAAGTAAGAGATATATACATTTTGGAGAAGTATTTATAAAGATCCTACGGAACATAACAAAGATGGTAAATGGATAGAAGAAGTAAAAGAAAGTTTTTTTTAAGTGCAACTTGGATAACTGGATGGGGAACAGAAAATACACCTCTGGGATTACACCTATGTCCCTGCTGGACAGTGGCACAGGGTGCTGATTTGTTGAAACATGGTCTACATTCTTGGCTAGGCTTGTAAGGGCCTCAGGGCTAATAGCCTAGTAACTTCCTATGATTCTATGAAAGTATAAGAAGTTCAAAGGTACAGGATATGCAACGTGATGAAGTAACAGCTAGAGAGATTAAAACAAAGTTAAGAAAAGCCTCTAATTGGAAAACACAAGGCCCAGATGCAGTACTTAAATTCTGGTTAAAAGTATTAACATATTTGCAAGAAGATTTAGCCATGACTAAGAACTATTTATAAGCACACCCTGAACAGACACCTACCTGGCTAACAACAGGAAAAACAATGCTCCTTCTTAAGAATGAACCTGCAAGCTACCCTAAAATTTATAGATCAGTAACTTGCCTTCCGACAGTGTATAAACTCTACAATGGAAATGATGCAGATAGAGTTTATAGTCATTTAGAAGAAAACTCAATCATGGCAATAGAACAAAAGGGCAATAAAAGAAAGTCATATGGACCAAGGGATCATTTGTTGTTTAATAAAGTCATAATGGAGAACTATAAAAATGGGAAGAATATAAGGGGTCTATATTATTTCATTGAAAACTCATTTCATCGAAGCTTAATTCATTGACACATATTCACTGAAAGCTCACTTCACTGAAAACTCAATTCACTGAAAGCTCACTTCACTGAAAACCCATTTCACTGAAACTCATTTAGTTGAAAGGTATATATGGCCTTTTCCCCACTGTTGTGCGATCCTGGAGTTAGCATATAAAGTAAGGGGGGGGGGCGAAGCCCTCCACATAAATTGGTTATATGTTGTCTTCTGGAAGAATTTATGCATTACACTTGTAAGTATCCATCTATATGCTTTAAAATATTTACAGTATGCGGGGGGCTACACCCCCACACCCCCCAATGTGGGGGGCTGTGCCCCCCACCCCCCTTACTTTATATACTAACTCCAGGATCAGACAACAGTGGTGAAAAGGCCATATATACCTTTCAACAAAATGAGTTTCAGTGAAATGGGTTTTCAGTGAAGTGAGCTTTCAGTGAATTGGGTTTTCAATGAAGTGAGCTTTCAGTGAATATGTGTCAATGAATTAAGCTTCGATGAAATGAGTTTTCAATGAAATTATATAGACCCGAATATAAGCATGGCATGGATTGACTATAAAAAGGCATTTGAAAGTATCCCACATTCATGGATAAAAGATTGCTTAAAATATCTAAGATACATTCTACACTGATCAACTACATTACAGTGACCATGAAACAGTGGAAGACCACTTTGCAATTAAGTGATGATAAAGGGCAAATTATTATTCCAGGGATAAAAATCCAAAGGGGGATTTTCCAGGGTGACTCCCTGTCACATCTGCTATTCTCTCTTGCCCTTAACCCATTAAGCTGTCTACTTAACAGATTCGGTCATGACTATAATTTGGCTCCTAGAAAACAACAAAGTGTAAAGACTTCTCATCTTCTCTTTGTTAATGATTTAAAACTGTATATCTCATCAGATGAGGAACTGAAAGCACAACTGAAAGTTGTCAAAACTTTTTTAGATGATGTAAGAATGTTATTTGCTCTTGATGAGTGTGCAAAAGCAACCTTTAATGCAAGAATACTGGAGCACCAAGAAAACATCAGTTTGGGACAAGAATGTGATATAAAAGAACTTGAGCAAGAGGAATTGTAAAAATATTTGGGAACTGATGAAGAATCAGCAATAAAACATGAATAAATGTGAATAAAACTTAGTAAGGAATATTTTAGAAGACTTAAATTAATCCTGAAAACAGCTTCGACATCCAGGAACAAAATTCAAGCTATAAATCAATTTGCCCTTCCTGTCCTAACATATAATTTTGGAGTCACTGACTAGCCCCAAAATGTGCTGGATAGATTAGACAGGAAAAAAGAAGGATGCTTCATGCTCACCAAATAATTTATAAAAATCAGTGCATACCAAGATTATATATTCCCTGTTCCAAAGGAGAGATGGGCCTCCTTGAAATTGATTACATGTATAGATCTGCAGGTGTGGGACTCCACACATATCTGCTGACCTCACAATACCCAAATGTAATAAAAGTTTTGAAACACAAGGAGAATAAATCTAAGATGTCTTCCCTGCTTTGTGTAGCAGAAGCATATCGATGTTAAGCAGGAATGTAAATCAAACCAGAAGTAGATAAAAGGCAGCAACTGAATGTGCCAAAAAAAGAAAGAAAGAATATAAAGTTGAAGGATCAGATGAGAAGGCAAGAAATGTGGAAAATGCATAAATATAATTGCAAGTATAGAAAACTTCTGGAAGAACCTTATGTTGATCAGTATCAAACGCAGGAATGGTTAAAGAGAGGTGAATTCAAACCAAGAGATGAAAGGTTAATATTTGCAGCCCTAGATAGTGGATTACATGCACTGTGGTTTACAAAGTACATTGAGCATGTGGGAGAAACAGACAAATGCAGGTTTTGTAAAACAGAATTGGAAACAGTTGCACACCTTGTTGCTGGTTGTGACATACTAATGGCAGAAGGACTGAATTCTGAAAGACATAATAACGTGGTAAGACTGTTGCACTGGGGATTGTGCAAACATTATGGTACTGAAGTGGCTGAAAAACACTGGAAACATGAGCCACAAAGCATCACAGAAAATGATGAAGTCTACATCACACAGGATCACCCATTACCAGCAGTTCAAAACATAGATGCTAGAAAACCAGATATAGTGGTCCAAGAAAAGAAGACAAAAGTAGCATTGATCATTGAAATTGCTACACCCAGTGACTACAGTGTCTTGCATACAGTGAGACACAAAGTCATAAAATATCAGGATTCGCAGGCAGAAAAGAAAGCGATGTGGAAGAAAGATACCCAGATTTTGGCAATGGTAGTAGGAGCAAGGGGTCTTATAAAAAAGAATCTAGAACCACATTTAGATGTTACCAATACATGTAACCACATACGAATTGTGAAGAGCACTGTTGGTTTGATTGAAACAATATTAATTTCATGAACTTTAATCATACTTTGGCAAATTATTGGTAAATGATTAAAGATGGAAGACAGAATATAATGACAGACATTTGAGTTTCATACCCTTCAGAAATTTCAGCCTAATGCAATACCTGTTATTCTATCAATTTTCCAAGTTTATAAGAGGAACATTTAGAAATTTTCACTATTTTTGGGCCTTTGTCCCGCCATTATTTATGGCTTTGTCCAGATTTCTTTCTCTGAGGTTGAGAGGTATGAAGACACATGTTGTGTTCCCATTCCACTACAGACGCACAAATTACAAACACCCTGCATCTAACAGAATCAACGCTTCCAGTTTTTGCTAGCAAGATGCATGTCACAGGTAGCAGAAACACAAGCACGTATAGGGAAGACAGCATAAAGCAACTTTACTTATACCATACCTGGTACTACAAAGAGAAAAAAGAAAAAAAATATATCACTGTGCCAACTGCCAAGAGAATGAGACCCCCCCCCCCAACACAGACTGTTATTAAGTATTAGACTTTAGTTTCCACGAAGCCAACTAAGTAAGGTCCATCAGTCCTACAAGTCAGCTGTCCAAGCTAATGTCAATCTTCTGTCAAGTTTCTTAACTGTACAAAGACATTAGGGACAAACACAGCCAAGCTAAAAGCTAGACATCAGCAACCCTTCCTTCCTCTTTTTCTGTCTTATCAAAAAGATTAAATAATGACAACTTCAGCACCTTGAAGTTCATTACCGCTTCCATTTATTTGGGAATGTACATGCATAATTGAAATTTAATAATATACACACTATGTTTATATGTTATAACTGGAACTATTTTAAGGCAATGGCTCCAGTTCTAGACAAAATTAAATGAGTGACTTCTTTTCCATGTGCCAAGTTGGTAAGATAACATCGGAAAGAGCTCGGGCTCTGCAGTGAGATTACAGAACACAGCAATGACGGACACATTGATTCACATGTGATAACATGAGCACTGCAGGTTGTGATAGTGAGCAGTTAGCAAGGCTCAGGCTGCGTTAGATCAGAAGAAAGTGTGTGTGTGTGTGTGTGTGTGTGTGTGTGTGTGTGTGTGTGTGTGTGTGTGTGTGTGTGTGTGTGTGTGTTTCTGATTGTGATTCATAACATTTAAATCATCCTTGTATTCATGATATGCAAACCCCACACAAAGAGAGAAATTTTATAGGTGCAGATAAATTGTTTTTCATCTTTCATGTAAATTGTTCAATGTGCATGAGAACAGTCATGCTTTACTGTTATTAAAGGTACTTTATTACATTTTTCTAGGTATTTTGACAAAAGGGAACATAATATATATATATTATATATATATATATATATATATATATATATTTTTTTTTTTTTTTTTTTTTTTGAAAAGTAAATAATATAGCCCAATGGATTCTAGTTTGCCATCCGCTTCTTTGTTCCATCTGGAAAGCAGTCACTGATCCTTATAAGTAAGAGAAAGGATGCTGCATTGCTACTGCGGACAATGAAGCAGCTCTTAAAAGCAGATATTAAAACACACTGACCTGGACTGAGGCATGTCAAGGGCTTTTCCTGCGGACCTAAGAGGGGATTACTCAGTATGTCATCATAAGGGGGGAAGGGGGGCATTAATGTCTTGTTAGGTAAACCCAAAGCATACAACTGAATGCGAACGCCAGTGGTAGGAAAGGGTCCTTTGTAGCACTCCTTTGTTATCTGTAATGTTTCCTTTCATGCTGACCTGTCTAAAGCAAGAGGCTGTCATTTTCTAACCACCCACCCCTCATGTGCCCGCTCCCACAACACACGTGTACCATTCAGAAATTTAAATCAAGAGAAAATACAGCTTGCATTACTGTGCATTTTCATTGTTATAATTGCATTAGATATGAGATTTGAAATGGCAGTGGTCCAAGAAAGCTACAATATGGAAAGTCAGTGGCACTTCTTTCAACCAAAACCAGTGGGTGAATAAAATTGAATGGACATTGCTGCAGGACATTTAAGAAAGATGTATTAAATGTACGGTTTATTGTCAGTACAGAGTCCTTGCTTGTTTGGGGCAGCTGGCTGGAAAGGAATTGCTTGCCACAGATAATGTCGGGGAATTGTGCCTTGTCCCCAACGTTTCCAAGTGGTTAAATCCTAGTCATTTAATGTATTCTCTAGTGTAGTGAGATGAAAGGTGCTTGGTGTGACATATGGACAGAGGAAGGAGGACAAGGAGATCTGGTGGTGGAATGAGAAAGTACAGGACAGTATACAGAGAAAGAAGTTGGCAAAGTAGAAGTGGGATTGTCAGAGAGATGAAGAAAGTAGACAGGATTATAAGGAGATGAGGTGCATGGCAAAGAGAGAGGTGGCAAAGGCTAAGGATAAGGCGTATGGAGAGTTGTATGAAAGGTTGGACACTAAGGAGGGAGAAAAGGACCTGTGCCAACTGGTTAGACAGAGGGACCAAGCTAGGAAGGATGTGCAGCAGGTAATGGTGATAAAGGATAATGAGGGAAACATACTCACAAGCGAGGAGAGTGTGTTGAGCAGATGGAAAGAGAACTCTGAGGGGTTGATGAATGAAGAGAATGAGAGGGAGAGAAGGTTGGATGATGTAAGGATAGTGAATCAGGAAGTGCAACGGATTAGCAAGGAGGAAGTAAGGATAGCAATGAAAAGGATGAAGAATGGAAAGGCTGTTGGTCCAGATGACATACCTGTGGACGCATGGAGGTGTTTAGGAGAAATGGCAGTGGAATTTTTAACCAGATTGTTTAATGAAATCTTGGAAAGTGAGAGGATGCCTGAGGAGTGGAGAAAAAGTGTTTTGGTACCGATTTGTAAGAATAAGGGTGATGTGCACAGCTGTAGTAACTACAGAGGGATTAAACTGATCAGTCACAGCATGAAGTTATGGGAAAGAGTAGTGGAAGCTAGATTAAGAGGGGAGGTGATGATTAGTGATCATCAGTATGGTTTCATGCCAGGAAAGAGGACTACAGATTTATTTATTTATTTATTTATTTATTTTACATTTGTTAACCGGGCTGGTCTATCTGGATACATATCCGTTTTCAGTAGAGGCCCGAGGAGAAAAGCTCCAATACACAATAGAAGTACATATTTAAATTGCAAGATTCAAAGTATTGTTACAACAAGAGAATACAGTTTACATATGCAGGAATGAAAATTTACATAGATGTTATATAAGACTAAAGGACAGACAGGAAATTATACACAAAACATTGATTTCGTTAAAGATACTGAAAAATAGACTGAAATCAGAGATTTTCCTTATTACTAAAAGGAAAGAGAAATTTTAGAGATCTGCAATTAGGGAAATGGGCTAGGAAGTGGAGCTAGAAGTAATGAGATATGTAGTTAGTCAGGTTCTCGACATGGGCATGTCCATTGTGTGGAGAGATATTCTTTAAGGTTAGCTTTGAAATGATTGAGAAGAAGTAAGTCTAAGGTTGTTTGGCAGGGAGTTCCACTGCTTGCCAATGGAATTGCATAAAGGGCATCCCCACCTGAGTTTTTGCTTTAATGGTTAGGATCTGGATGCTGTTTGATGATCGGAGACTGTTGAGGTTAGTATATGGAGTTAGAATTTTGCACAGTGAGGGAGTTCTATCAGGATGGTTGATTATTTTATAAGCTTCGTGAGTTGGCTAAGTTTGAGGAGATTTGGCAGTTCCAACCAGCCAAGGCTTGCAGATTAAGGCAATGATGGGTTCGATAAGGGAACCTGTAATAAATCTGGCAATGTGGTTATAGGCAAGAGAGAGCATGTTAAGTTCACGTTTATTGAGAAAAGAGAGGATCGGGAAGCATAGAGGAGGGAAGAGAGGAGATGGGTGCGAGCAATAGTTAATTTGGTAGTGGGAGTTAGGAAGTTTTTAATTCTGTACATAGATCCTAGTTTTTGTTAACAGACTTTACTGTTTGGGTAATGTGTATGTCAAATTTGAGCTTATGATCAATAGTGACACCTAGCAGTTTGGTACTGGTGACAGGGGTTATGAGGGTCCCATTACTGGATTTAATATGAAAGGTTGTGTTGTTAGTGTTTGGGAGTTCTTTACCTAGAGGTGAGAAGACGTTGGGGAAGAAAAGTAATAGTTTGGTTTTAGCTGGGTTAAGTAGAAGTTTTAAGTCAGTGAACCATTTTTCAACTAGTGAAAAACAATGTTGTGTGGTCATTTGGAGATTCGAGAGGGAGATGTCGGAGCAGATTAAGGTGGAGTCGTCGGCGTATTGTATGCAGGTGGATTTAGGGATGACTGATTGAAGGTCATTTATGAAGATGGAAAACAGAAGTGGGCCCAGTATCGAGCCCTGAGGAACACCTATGGTATTCGGGAGCAGTCCTGATATTCTGTTTGTAACAGATGCAATGTTTGCTCTGAGAGTGTTGATGGCGAAGTACAGAGAAGGTCAGAAGGAGTTGCATTGTGTCTTTGTGGACTTAGAGAAAGCATATGACAGGGTGCCTAGAGAGGAGTTGTGGTATTGTATGAGGAAGTCAGGAGTGGCAGAGAAGTATGTAAGAGTGCTACAGGATATGTACAAGGGTAGTGTGACAGCAGTGAGATCTGCAGTCGGAGTGACAGATGCGTTTAAGGTGGAGGTGGGATTACATCATGGATCATCTCTGAGCCCTTTCTTATTTGCACTGGTGATGGACAGGTTGACAGACGAGATCAGACAGCAGTCCCCGTGGACTATGATTTTTGCAGATCACATTGTGATATGTAGTGGGAGTAGGGAACAGGTTGAGGAGACCCTGGAGAGGTGGAGATATGCTCTACAGAGGAGAGGAATGAAGGTCAGCAGGACTAAGACAGAATGTGTGTGAATGAAAGGGAGGATAGAGGAATGGTGAGGATCCAGGGAGTAGAGTTGGCAAAGGTGGATGAGTTTAAATATTTGGGATCAACAGTTCAGAATAATGGCGAGTGTGGAACAGAGGTGAAGAAGAGAGTACAGGCCCGGTGGAGAAGAGTGTAAGGAGTGATTTGTGACAGACGAGTACCAGTAAGAGTGAAAGGGAAGGTCTACAAGAGGGTAGTGAGACCAGCTACGTTATACGGGTTGGAGATAGTGGCATTGACAAAAAGTCAGGAGTCAGAGCTGGATGTGGCAGAGTTAAAGATGTTAAGATTTGCACTGGGTGTGACGAGGGTAGACAGGATTAGGAATAAGTATATTAGAGGGTCAGCTCAGGTTGGACGGTTTGGAAACAAAGCCAGAGAGGTGAGATTGCATTGGTTTGGACATGTGCTGAAGAAGGATGCTGGGTATATTGAGAAAAGGATGCTAAGGATGAAGCTGCCAGGTAAGAGGAAAAGAGGAAGGCCTAAGATAAGGTTTATGGATGTGGTGAGAGAGGACATGTAGGTGGTTGGTGTGACAGAGCAAGATGCAGACGACAGGAAGAAATAGAAACAGATGATCCACTGTGGCGACCCCTAATGGGAACAGCCAAAAGAAGAAGATGC
This sequence comes from Protopterus annectens, assembly GCF_019279795.1. Classification (NCBI taxonomy): domain Eukaryota; kingdom Metazoa; phylum Chordata; order Ceratodontiformes; family Protopteridae; genus Protopterus; species Protopterus annectens. The sequence continues at coordinate 1,434,146,135 of NC_056732.1, forward strand.
GAGATAGAATTTTTTATTTATTTATTTTTATTTTACATTTGTTGACCGGACTAGTCTAGCTGGATACATGTCCATTTTCAGTAGAGGCCAGGGGAGAAAAGTTCCAATCTGTATAATATAACAGTAGTACACAATGATAGACACCATAGAACAGATCAAAACTAAAAAAAATAAAAAAAAATAAATTAAAGTATAGGCTAACATTATAGAAACAACATGACGTGTGTACACACAGAGAAACAAACATTAGTATAGGCTAGCATTATACAAACAGCATGCTAAGAATCATGAATATACTGTATAGTAAATACAGTAGTTGCAGACGCAAGATATACAGGTTAAGGGGTTGACAATTGACAAGGGAGAGTAGGCAAAGTGAGATAGATAGAAATTCACTGTAGGTTTGTTTAAAAGTTATACACTCAAGGGGAATAGATGACATACATTTCAAAGCTATGAAGTGGGTGCATGGAGCAGGGGTAAGTTAACAAATTGTAAGTACTACAAGGAAGCTTGCAGGCAAAATGAGGCTTGCAAAAATGAAGCATTAAAGAGGCTGAGAGATCAGAAAAGGTTGTAAAAGACAAGTAATGCTGAAGAATTAGTTTAATCTGGGTTAGTGCATGGGCATAGCCATTGTGCTTTAAGGAGTAGTTGTAGTTGCTTTTTGAAGAGTGGTAGTGATGACAATAATTGATGATTGCTGGGAAGCCTGTTCCAGATTTTCCCTACATAACTGGAGAAGAGGGAGTCACCTGCTTTATTAGTGGATTTCTGGATAGTTGTCAGTAATTTATTTGCTGAGTGAAGGGTAGTAAGATTTATATAGGGGGATTAAGAGTACTGAGAATAGGAGTATTATTGGGCTGATAAAGTATCTTATGAGTGATGGTAAGTTGTTGAAATGTTAGCTGATTTTGTAGCTCTAGCCATCCTAGCTGTTTAAGATTTAAACAGTGGTGGGTTCTAAAAGGTGAGCCTGTGGCAAATATGGCAATGTTATTATAACAGGCTGCCAGTTTAGTAAGGTTACTTTTAGAAATATTGGTATATATAGGTAAGGCATACAAGAGGGTAGAGATGAGGTGGGTATGGGTAATGGTGGTTCTGGTTTCAGGGGTTAGGAAAGATTTTATTCTGTAGAGAGAGCCAAGTTTTCTGTTAACAGTTTTGATAGTCGAGTTGATATGTGAGTCAAAGTTAAATAATTCCTGAAAGTGCATTCCTTTCATGAATGTAGCATGATACAATCCTGAGTCAGGGCTCATTTTAACCAGTGTTATATCTGCAAAAAGCTTGCAGCTTTCATAAGTACATTGGCATTTCCGTATGAAGACTATATATTGCAGTTGCCCCAACATCTGGCATATTTTCTGGTACTTATATTTGCTATTTAATCTGGGGAAATGAGGTACACTGAGATGGGGAAATTAGTGCTTAACTCAGAAAATGTAAGTAGACTCAGAAACAACTCAGGCAAAATGTAATAACAGTAGGTATGTTGAGGATTAAGTATTAGAAATGTTAAGTATTGAAAGTGGAGTAGTCCATTTGGCTTTGTCTAACAGACATCATACTTGAATCAGTTCTGCAACCTTTATTCTCTAGTTTTCTGATGAGTACCTTCATTATGCAAGTATAACTATCTTAAGGTCTGCAATGATAATATATTCCTTGCCTGGAAAGGAGATAAGAGCGATTGTAAAGTAATCAGTCTTACAGTATCGTACAGTTCCTGTCTATCAGTAATCTCATCAACCCCTGTTTGATACAATTTAGGAAAAAATGGGACGACTGTCATGCAACTGTCACCACTTCTCGTGATTCGATGCCACTCTCCTATCTTATTCGACAGTTAGGTCTTACTGTTCCAGGTCTTTTCTCACAAACTCTATGGTCCCATGTATCCTGTCTGCTGTTTTGAGTGAGAATACTGATAGGTCATGTTTATAAAATCTGAAAAGCCTAAAAAGTGAATAGATACTCAGTTTAGATTGCAGGATTCTCAATCTCATGGGACCTGTTGATTATTTTTGGCTTGTTGAAAAGCTGGAAAGCACTGTTCTGGTAACGCGTCTTATTGTCTGTTGCCATAGCGATGATTTCCTTGACTTTAATGCTAAAATGGCGATTACATTGTGGTCATTTAAATGTTCTCATAGAAGACCATGGCAATATTTACTAATAACTATAAAAAAATTAAATGTACATAGAAATGATGATGACATAAGCATTTAAATGAATTAAGTGTAATCTTCTTCATTTTTTAAATGAAATTCAGGGGGATTGTAGCTATGTCATGAGAAAATCTGACACGTTAATGGAACAGTGTGTTAGAGCTATGCAACTATACTTAATTGCCTGCAACCTACATTTTTTTTCTTTTTGTCCCCTTTTTTGTAGAACTGTTAAGTCGAGAAAAAGTGACCATTATCTGAAGAAAATGATCAGTAGAAACAGAGCAAATGAAGAGTGAAGAAATATAAATGTTTGTTAGATAAAGCAGTTTATTTCTAACAGAAAGCTGACAGGAACGCAAGTGAGGGATTTGTTCACAGTGTGAACTAAATCAAGACTGGGGAAGTGGATGTTCAAAATAATTGTGGAAAGTACCGTACGTGGCGTTGTCAAGGTGGGTGTTACTTTTGATATCCTAGATTCGTACCCAAATTTTAAACGCTGGGATTGCCCTGTAATAGAACCTGTTGGAGAGAATAATTTGTCTCCCAGAGGTTACCATACCTACTTCCTATCAAACAGAGAACCTCATTAGCCCTCTTCAAACCCAATCTGGACAGCTGGATGGGTAACTGTACACTCACCCTAGGGGTTACACTTGTTCCCCCTCTTGGACAAGGGCAAGTTGTGCTGATCGTTGAAATAAGGGTAGAAATTGTCTCTGCTTGTAAGAACCCTAAGGCCATTAGCCTAGTAACTTCCTATAATCCTATGAATACTATCAAAATGTCCTTCATCCAGCCTGTGTTTACTATTATATCAGTTGTCAAACAAAATCAAAAGAGTTTCAGTACTTCCTCTCATCTTATATACAGTAATCCTCACATACTCAGATACTTCACCTGCCAACACAGTCAGTAATAATGAAAACAGCCCACTCATTTGACAGCCCTGACTTTCACCACATTTAATAAAAATCTCCTTTACACCCTAGTTTATCTTATTCACCATCTTTTTTCCACCATATGTTTCCTTGAAATATTCCTCAATTACCTCCATTATAATCTTTTGTTTTGCCCATATTTTCTGACCTTTCATTTCATGTCTCTGTTTTCTTCCTTAACCATCTTTGCCAGAAAAGGACATACCTCTTTTTCATTCCTTTTTAATTAATCTGTGTTGTATAATATCCTTTCTACTCATTCCACTTAACTACCTGATGCTTTTTCCACAAAAGATTCATCACTGTTTACCTCCAAATTATGCATCATTTCCTTATTAATATTTTTCTATTCTTTTCTGCTATTCCTCCTATTTTTAATATAATATGCATCCTTTTATCATTTTAGTTTGAAATCTAACTACCATTCTGTCCAAGATTCAAAGAATCCTCGCATACATAAATGGTCCTTGCAAAATACCCTTTGCTCTCTGAATCACATTTTTCCCACTTAATCTAGTTTCATGTGTTTCTGTAGTGCCTTTCCCTGGTACAATGCTATCCTTATTTTCATTCAGTTCTAACCATACAGCCCCCTTGTCAGCAGCTCTTTTCCAAAATCCTCATCATCTTGTTAAACCTCTCAGGTAAAACAAAATAACCTCTCTGTTCTTAACGCACACCACTTTTGTACATCTGTTGATAATCTTCCCATACCATATAATTTATTTTAATTTTTTTTTTAATCTTGCCCTTTATTACCAGTCATTATAAAGTGTCATTCAAATTTCATTATCACTTTCATAGTTACTATCCCATACTTCCTAATCTCTTCAAATAATTATCTCTCTATATTTGTACAGGCAGAAACACCTATTAATTTAGAAACTTAATTTTCATACCTGACATCCAACATAGTAGCCCTATCTGCCTAATTATACACAGGTCTAATATTTAATTCTCAAACTACTCATACACATAAACTCCCTCCACATCTTTCCTATCCAAACGATATACAACCTACACCCCAATATTTTTCAAACTGAAGTCTATCCTTTACACAAATCTCAATCTTGCATTGCCAGGATATCTCTAACTAGTTCCATACACCATTGCACCACTATTAGCCTTATTAACTCTGTTCACATTTGCAGTAAAGTCCTCACATTATTCTTGTTCACTTTTTCAAACTCTGGGAGAAAGTTTTTTCTTGCAAAGTTGTTCATTGTGGTTGCCATAGAAATGAACCACAATGAACAATCTGTCAAAAAACTAAAATATTAATGTAGGGAGTGGTTGTAAAGTAGGGGAGAAACCTCACTATACCTCTCAGCCTCTTAGAGCAAGAAATCCTGACAAAGCCTAAAATAAAGGGGAGCAGTTGCTCAGGACAGTAAAACATTTCTTTTTGCAATGATCCTTCATTGTGGTTACCATAGAAACTAACCACAATGAATGATCACTGTACTAAAGAAGTAAGTTGTTAATGTAGGAAGCAGTGTACAAAGCAATGCCCTCACATTATTCCTGTTCCTTTTTTTTTAACTTTTGGAGGAAGTTCTCTCTTACAAAGGTCGCTCATTGTGGTTACCATAGAAACTAACCACAAAGAACAATCTCTCTAAAAAACTAAGTTATTCATTTACAAAGCAGGGAGAGAAACCTCACCTTACCTTTCAGCCTCTTAGAGCAAGAAACCCAGACAAAGCCTACAATAAAGGGGGCAGCTGCTCTGGACAGTAAAAGTTGTCTTTTTGCAACGATCCTTCACTGTGGTTGCCATAGGAACTAACCACAATGAACGATCGCTGTACTAAAGATGTAAGTTGTTAATGTAGGAAGCAGTGTACAAAGCAATGCCCTCACATTATTCTTGTTCCTTTTTTTAAAACTTTTGGAGGAAGTTCTCTCTTACAAAGATCGTTCATTGTGGTTACCATAGAAACTAACCTCAAAGAACGATCTCTCTAAAAAAACTGTGTTATTCATGTACAAACCAGGGAAGAACATCACCATATCTTTCAGCCTCTTAGAGCAAGAAATCCAGACAAAAGCCTAAAATAAAGAAGGGGTGCAGCTGCTCTGGACAGTAAAAGTTTTCTTTTTGCAACAATGCCTCAACAGTTGCCTCTCAGTCTGTTAGAGCAAGAAATTTGGACAAACCATGAAATAAAGTGGGTACTGTACCCCAGGTACAACTGCTCTGGACAGTACAAGTGTTCTTTTTTACAACGATCGTTCATTGTGGTTACTGTAGAAATGAACCACAATAAACGATCTGTCTAAAACTAAAACATTAATGCAGGGAGTAGTTGCAAAGCAGGGAAGGAACCTTATACCTTTCAGGCTCTTACTTGGCAAGAAATCCAGACAAAGCCTAACATAGTGGGAGGTACAACTGTTCTGGACAGTAAAAGTATTCTTTTTAGGATGACTGCTCATTGTGGTCACTATAGAAATGAACGGTATTAATGTATGGAGTAGCTGTAAAGCAGGACAATACCTCCCAGCCTCTTAGATCCAGAAATCTAGACTTTTTTTTTTTAATTGTTTATTCAAATTTAGAAAGTTGATAGAATAACTGCATTAGCATCAGTTTTCTGAAGGGTATGAAATCTGAAACTGAAATGGCAGTCTTTATTTTCTAACGTCTTTCTTTAATGATTTGCGATCAATTTTATGAAAAGTGAAAGAAAAATATGAGGCAAAAATACGGACTTCTGTTATAGGACCGTAAAACCAAAGAGTAGTTGACACTGGGAGGCAAAACAGAATTGGAACTGAAGACATAGAAGATAGTTAAAAGAAAAAGGACACCAGGGGTGGGAATGTAAGTGACGTAAAGTGGGTGTGACTTTCTTCAGCTGTAGTGTGGACCCGAATTTTAAACTCCAGGATTGTCCCTTTAAAGGAGATGCAGTATTACAGTTATGGGTACAACATTGTGACATTACAGCACACTGAAAACTCAAACCGTTTAAATGAAGTGAAGCATTACTGCAAAAAACACATTACTCGTTTGTAACAGTAAGCAAATTTTAAAGGAATAAAAAAACACACTACTCATTAAACAGACACTTGTTTATTTAAAAAAGTAAAAAAATTCATAAACCAACTATGACTATTCTGAAAGAAAACTAAAAAAACTACATACCACACACAAGCCAAGTGTAAAATTAAGACTGCTTTTATTGTAAATTAAAGCTAAAGCAAAGAAAAACACAAACCTACATACTGCACACTAGCAAATTAAAGCTAAAGTAAAGAACACCACAAAACTACATACTGCACCCTAGTACTACATACTGCACACTAGTACACTAAATCAGTTTTTTTTAAAGTGTATTTTGAATTAGATTTTATGGCTTGAAGAAGGGCCCGGTTTGAAACAATATTTGAATAAAAGTCACTACATTTCGTCCGGTAATTTACAGTCATCATTAGTTCAGCTTTTAACAAGTCTACACTACATCGGTTTCGCACATCTGTCCATTTACCTTTCACCAAAGAAAAAAACTCTTTCCACAAATGCATTTGATGTTGGTATAGATAATACCCTGGCAATTACCGGATATAGTGTAGTCAGCTCAGGTCCTTCTCTGAAAAGCTTCAGCCACTTTTCTCCTGGGGTCAAGCTAGTCTTACATAACTGTTCGAGAAAGGGCTTAATTGCCAAGTAGTCCCTGAAAAGATGGTCTTCATCTACATCCTGCAGACTCAGGGAAGTGGTCACATTGAGTATGCCACTGAAAGCATAGGGCTCAGTTAGACATAATTTAGACAGTGTAAACAAGTAGTTGTTTTCAGTATAATGAAAACACTGTTCATTGTACTTCACTGCTGTCTCCAAGAACACAATGAAGTGTCTTTTCAGTTTGTTAGCAGAAGTGCTGTCTAATGTTCTCATAAGTGCCCTAAGTTTCCCTCCAAAGAAAGCACCTTCAGCTCTTGCTTGCAGTTTTTGCTTTAGAGAGACCATTACACAAAAAGTTTCCATGGCAGTAAGTCCTGATTTTTCTAATGTACTTATATGTTCATTACAATCAACAAGAACAGCAAAGAGAAAGTGCAAATAGTACTGGGGCAGCACAGGCAATGCATGCTCACCATGCTCATTATCTGAAAAGTACTGCCATATCTGCCAGGGGATCTCCTCTTCTCCCTGGGAGAGGAAATATGACTGGAGCACTGGGAGATTTTTCACTACTCTTTCAATGACAGGCAGTAGTGACAGCCACCTTGTTGGCACATGTCTTAACAGACTCTCAAATTCCATGCCACAAAACTCAAAGAAGTCTTTCAAGTCTTTGTGGCAGAACCTGAGAAATGGCTGAAAAGTTTCATTACAAATACTTCCACGTCGTACAGTAGTTGTGCTGCAACTTTTTTGGCTGCATTATGAATGATGTGGGTAACACAGTTAGCCTTCTGCAGTGATGGGCACTTTTCTTTTAATCTTGTATACACACCAGATTTCTTCCAATAGTTCACACTGGCAATATCAGCCCCATATGCTGAAATGCTGTTCAAGGGCAAGGAGTGCCGTTCCATAATGTTCACAATTTGCTGCGATATGGCCTGTGCAGACTTATCAGGGTCTTCATAAAAGTCCAAAAGGCCATTTACCACCCCTTCTTTTTTAGAAAAATACCTCACAACAAGTGGAAATAATTTTATGTTCCCCTTGTTGGAAGCATCTGATAAAATTGTAAATGAAGTGCCTGGTTTTTGAAGGTCATGCAGGAGGCATTCCAATGAGTACGGTCCCAAAACATTTTCAACTATGGCTTCAGCCTTGGTTCTTCCACAAGATAGTTTCTTTGCAATGTCTGAGTCACTATACAACTGGCTGGCCAACTTTATGGCACAGTCCAAACTGTTATAGGAAATATTGTGCTTAACAGCATGGAACACCTCAGAGGCTTCTGCTGCAATGATCTTAAGTTCTGGTTCCTCAATGTTTGTGTTCCTTGCCCACTTTGTCATCAGGTGACTGGATTTAGCTTGAAGAATAGCAGTCTTATGTTGTTCAGTTGTCTCATGTCGTGCGACATCGTTTCTTCCACCGTGGGTCACTAGAAATTCTCTCTTGCAGTCCCTGCAGAATGCTTTGACATCATTGCATCTCTCGATCCAGTCGAATTCCATTTTCCAAACATCCTGCCACTTAGGTTCATAGCTTCATAGGTAGGTACTAGGCTATTGGCCCAAGGGCCTATGTAAGCCTAGCCAACAAGGTTCCCTGGCTTACTCCACCCAAGAAAGTTATTTTCCTGTGCCACTGTGGAGCAGAGACACAGAAGACACTTGCACATTCTCTTGTTGCTGGTTGACTGCGATGAAGATGCTGCTCTCTTCATTCTTAAATCTGTACTTACCTGATATGCAACATATTTAGCAAAACTGTGTAGTAGGGTGCAGTAACATATTGGTGCACGAATTAACTGGCTAGAAACACTGGCACATGAAATCATTGGTTTGAAAAAGACTGGCACCTGATATCATAAAAACATTGGCATATGAAACATGAAGCAGCTTAACGTTCTTTGATATAGATTCAGTAAAGACCTGAGAACGAACTGGCCTTGGCTCTAGATGATTGCCACTGTTAAATGTCCCAATGACCCCATGTGTAAAAATGAAACACATTGGCATATGAAATAACTGGCTTGAAAAACATTGGCATATGAAAGAACTGGCTTGAAAAAACATTGGAATATGAAATAACTGGCTTGAAAAGCATTGGCATATGAAAGAACTGGCTTGAAAAACATTGGCATATGAAAGAACTGGCAAATGGAGTAGAAAAGAATTAACATTACAAACCATTTGAAAAAGGTAATAGTAAATGAGGTAATGTAGGGAGCATTTTGGCCATTGAAAACTTTGACATTAACACAGCTCATAGAAAACAAAATGCATTATTTTTACCGCTGAACATAATTCCCACCCTGCCAGAAAATAAAGTTAAACACATTTTCACTGTACCAAAAAAACACTAAAATGAGAATGCACAGTGGATACCATAGGCCTGATTTAGCTTTTGGCCACAGCAGTTAAAAGAAATAAATGTATAGTACTAATTTACATAGTACAATGATCTACTAATGAGCATGCCCAACAGCAGCACTGGCCACAATCAGATTATAATGAAAGCAGTACATTGCAAATATATTGAAGACATCACTAAAAACAAAAAATACAAACTTGCTACTTATAAAAGCAAACTATCCAGTAACAACGACATGGTTTAGCACAATCTCAAATACACTGCATTAACTGCTGAACATGCATCCACAAAAAAAAAGGAAAAAGTCCGTAAACATTTAACTTTTAAAATGATTTCTTGCAAGAACAGCTAAAATAAACTACAATGTACGGCAGACTCCATGGACCCCTTTTACCTCAAAACATAGCAATTAATAGTAATTTACCCAGCACAGCGATGCAATAAACAGGCCAAAGCAAAATCGGCACCCCCATATTCACACATTACAAGCAAAGCAGGACATTTTAACCTTATTAAAGGCAGCAAAAAGAATAAAATGCACACATTTACAACTATAAATGAAAACAATCTTGAAACAGCTTTGGCAAGTTGGCAACATGTACCTACTAGAATAATAAATGCACTACATTAACTATTAACATTTCCCCTCAAAAGGTAGATCTGTACCACATGCAAGAACAGGAAAAATTATCCAAACAGTATATCCTAACTTCCTGAAAACAGCATTAATTGCACACATTTCCACACAAAAAAGTGCAAACTATGTTCGAACATTTTCTATCTGCAAACAGAAAGTACCCTGAAAAAGCTACGACAATAGAAATACATCACACTACATTTATATTTAAGACTGCCCCCCACCAGAAATAAGCAAAACTTCTATACACATGGTTCAGCCTTTAAAAAGTAATGCTTCCAAATCATACCTTCAACAACAATCAGAATTACATACACATACACACACAGGTGTTATACCTTTAAAAACTACTACTCGAAAATCTCAAAATAACCACTGCACAGATTTAAATACTGCATACGGCACCCCCATCTACCTCTAAACATTAAAAACTTAAATAAAGCACAATATTCCCATTTTAAACTACTACTTGAAAATCTCAAAATAATCACTGCACAAATTTAAATACTGTGTACTGCACCCCCCATTCACCTCTAAACATTAAAAACTTAAATTTAAATAAAAAACAATATTCCCACTTAAAACTACTACTTGGAAATCTCAAAATTACCACTGCACAGACTAAAATAATCCATACTACACCCCCATTAACCTCTAAACATTAAAAACTTAAAGCACAATATTCCCATTTTAAATAACTAAAGCCACAAAATACTATGTACTTACCACTATCACAGTCTTTGCTAGACTAGTTGACTTCCTTTCTGCTGGAATGGCTGTCTGGATGACTGGCTTTCTGTCTGCTGAGTGGCTGGGCTGGCTAGCAGGCTCCCTTGCTGGCTGGCTAACTAGCAGGCTCCCTTGCTGGCCTCTTGGCTGGCTGGCTAGCAGGCTCCCTGGCTGGCTAGCAGGCTCCCTTGCTGGCTTCTTGGCTGGCTGGCTAGCAGGCTCCCTTGCTGTCTTCTTGGCTGGCTGGCTAGTAGGCTCCCTTGCTGGCTTCTTGGCTGGCTGGCTAGCAGGCTCTCTTGCTGGCTTCTTGGCTGGCTGGCAAGCAGGCTCTCTTGCTGGCTTCTTGACTGGCTGGCTAGCAGGTTCCCTTGCTGGCTAGCTAGCAAGCTCCCTTGCTGGCTTCTTGGCTGGCTTCTTGGCTTCCTTGCTGACTTATTTCAGACCTTTCCGAAACAGAAGAAGTTATTAGCAGCTGTAGAGCACTAATACAAAACTGCTCTACAGCTGCAACCTTTGTAGGGCTCTTCCGATGCGAATCCATGCCCCCTTCTATCCTTGCAGCCAATTGCTGCTTGAATTACACCACCTGGACCTAACAGGGAATACCTCTAATTGCAGGTCCCGGTTGGTGTCGTAGCCACATTGCTGTGGAATAACCAGAAGTATTTTCACCTTTTCCACGGCAATTCAGCTACACTGAAAAATGGGACTTTTAAAGTCACACTGCCTGACAATGCGGGCAACGGGATGAAAAGGCTCAACCCATGAGTGTCCTGCTGACAATGGGATGGGTGGCAACTGTAGCTGTATAAAATCAAACTTGGCATAACGTTACAGACTGTACTTTGGCTGCATTGACACACGGTGATGCTCGTTATGCCAGAGAAGGAACTGTGTGAGTAGGATATTGCAGTTGCAATAACACCTGTGATTATGCTATATTGGTAGAGTTGGGACTGAAGACGTATGACTTGGGAATGGGCATGGGAATACTGGGCAATCATTACTACATCTATGGACATCATGCCTACCCTTAGTTACCCATAAACTGCTCTGGTTGTTGTTATGTGGGAAAGATGGCACCAGCTATTTTTCGTTCCATCTCTACATCTGAGAAAGGTTGTGCAATAAGAGGGCCATACACCCTGCTGAGCAAACAGTGGCTTTCTTTTCTCCTCAGTATGGTATATTGTGGACTATGCACAAAGTGAATCAGTTGTCCCTTACATTAGCTGAAATGATTGATAAGACACTGGAATACATTCATATGGCAAATACAGAATGGACTGAAGTCTGAGCCACTGTCTTACAAAACCAAATAGCTTTTGATTGCATACTGGCCTCAAAGGGGGGAGTTTGCCATCTGATCTGAAAATGATGCTGCACTTTTGTTTCAGACCTTCATGATGAATGAGAAAAAAACAGATGATTTTATGGAAGTATTGGCCATAAATATGACAAAAACTGAGTCTGGCTGGACCTTGCTTGGGTGGTTGAGTAATACATTTGGATATGCTGGTACCAGTATAATGCAAAGTTTAATTACATTTATTATAATCATACTTTTTATAGCTCTTGGATATTCTGCTCTTAAAAATCTGCTAATATGCTGTTTTGTAAGATAAATGTGCACATGCAATGATTGTTATACCTGAACAAAAACATCCCAGTGATTACATGTTTAACAACGATAAATAATCTTGAACTGTAAGCGGGAAGCTGTAGTGGATATATATTTATTTAATACTTGTTTTATAAAACCTGTACTTAAAATTGCTGCAGTATTTTCACATATTCCTTTCTCATATGAAGACAGTTTGACTTTTGTTAGAGTTCATTAGAGTTTAGCAAGCAGGTGGTAAATGCTTCTTCTAATCAAGCAACCTTGACATTTATATATCCTGTACTTCATGGAACATGTATTTACATGAAACATAATTGGAGATAAACTTGTTAAAAGTGAACACATAAACCATGTCAAGATAATAGCATGAGATATGTTTTACAATATCCTCCCATTCGCATCTGTTTTTACTTTGAAAATATGTGTATGGCTCTTATCACAGTTATGAAAGCTTTAAATCTTGTATGTTTTTTCCATTTTAGAAAATATAAAACTGCTTGTATCTGTGAATATAGTTGAATCTGTCTTTATATTAAGATATTCCGTATCATGATACTATTCTAATGAATGTGCATTCAGAATCTTTGACAGTCTGGGTATTGAGCTTAATACCTACATGATATTGGGTGTTAACAAATTTTCCATTTCAATAGTATAACATCTCTAATCAAGGACTCTTCAACATCTAATCCTGACCCTGCCCAACAGCCACATAACACCACATCCACGTTCACCTTCAAACTTGTGCCCACATCCTATATAAAACTACTTTTACACAAACTCAAACCATGCTCTGCTTCAGCTGATGACCTTCCAATGAGTACCTTAAAATAGGTCAGTCGAGGAATCCTACATTCCCTCTCTCTGAAAAAAAGTCACACATTATCCCTCTGCACAAAGGATGAAGTTCAACAGACATTATTAACTTGAAATATGTATTCAAAAACAATTGCCACACTATCTCTTGCAAGAAGAATGACTATCCCCACACAACATGGCTTCTGGCCTTTCCAATAGTACTAATACTGCAATTATAAACTATATAGATACTATCAATAAAGCTAGAGATAACAGCAAACTAGTCTTATTTCTAGACTTGCCTAAAGCCTTTGACAGTTTGTCACAGTAGAAGTTTGATGTGACAGTTTGTCACAGCAAACTTCTACTTCAAATGTCCTAATTAGGTGTCTCTTGGCCTACCCTTCCATGTTTCAATAACTACCTATTTAATAGGTATCAGTCACTAAAATGGCACTCCACCCTTCCTCCATACCTTCTAGTCAACATCTGTGTACCACAAGGGTCTGTCCTTGGTTCCCTCCTCTTTAACATTCTCACCAACACACACATCCACACAGCAGGTCTCATCAATACACTACACAGATGTCTCCACACTCATTTGTACATCTGACAACATGGCAAACCTCCAAAAACTTACTTAGGAAGCTTTAACAGTCACTGAAACATGGCTCTGTAAGTCACAGGTCTTGTTCAAGTTCCCAAAAAATTACTTTTTTTCCCCCAATCTCTGTCTCAAGACAAAACAAAATGTATTTTCCTCTCTCTTCATAACACAACCACTGAACTGACTTCTCATAGCAAATTATTAGAGATGATAGTGGATGATAATCTTAAATTTGACCTACATGTACAACATTGCATAAGAAAAAAATAATCAAAAGCTATTGATGCTTTACAGAGCCAAAAACGTTCTCACCAATGCAACTAAAACCACACTAGCCACTACTTATCTCCTCCCGACACTTCTTAATGGTGATCCCATCCATACTGATCTTCAGGCACTCCAAAAATAAAAACTTAAACAATGTTATAACAGAGTAACTAAATTTGCAGCAAATACCCCTTTCAGAACCTACCACTGTATATCACTAAAAAGCCTAAATTGGTAAGAAATATCGCATCAAGTAACATATACACAGCTTCTTAGCACCTATAAAATATTCCAGGATCCCTCTGCTTGTCCCGCACTAAATAACATTCTACACAACTATGGTCCCAGTCGGTCATTGTGATCCAATGACCAAAAACTTCTATCTATCCACAAACCTATCAAATACTTGTACAATGTTGCTAACGCTTGGAAATCCTTACCTGTATCCATCAGGTCAATACTCTGCCTCCCATCCTTCAAAACCATTCTGAAAGACTTCCTAGCCAAAAGCTGGCTCTGTTCTTGCTCAACACCAGGATAAACTATATCCCTAAAAGTGAGCAAGTACCTATTTAAACTTTAAACATCCTTACTCCTCTATCAGTTTCTCTCCCCTGGCTTTCTCTTTAAACATACTTAAGCTTCCTTTTCTTTTATTACAATTCCTGTTTGTATTATACTAACTTACCTTTAATTTCTCTATAAACTGGCTAAATGTTTTCTAAATATTAAATCATTGTCATATAACTTGTATCTATTCTTAAGCAATGTTTTCATATTATGTCTAATTTGGTATAGTTATTTAAACTGTAGACGTTTTTCGTATTATTTTTGAAGATTATAAAATTATTGTTCTTGGTCGGCCACGCTGGTGCAGCGGTTAGCATTGCCACCTCACAGCAAGAGGTTCTCTGGTTCGATTCTTGGCTGGGGTGCCTTCTGTGCTGAGTCTGCATGTCCTCCCTGTGGTCGCATGGGTTTCCTCCGGGTGCTCCAGTTTCCTCCCACATCCCAAAGACATGCTGTAGGTGGATTGGACACTCTAAATTGGCCCTAGGCGGTGTGCGTGCATGTGTGTGCCTTCTGTGGAAAGTTGGGCAGTGGGTGTGGCAACTCGACACTGTAAAACTCCACTGCCAATCATGAGCAGACAGGTGATCCGCTGTGGCGACCCCTAACCGGGAAAAGCCGAAAGAAGAAGTCGTAAAATTATTGTTCTTAAAATGTTTTGTAATACTTTGGAGCTTTTCTCCTTGGGCCTCCACTGAAAATGGGATCATACTCAGTTGAGCTTTCCCAATAATCAAATATCAATAAAGAAATAAATAAGGGGATTTTGACATGGGCTTAGTAGCGACCTTTGCCCTGAACCCCACCCAGTCTAAAACCAGCCCTCCTCAAAGGTGTATGGGAGCTGGGGATGATGTGATTATTTCTTTAACTTTCCTGCCAAGCCTCAGAGGTTACTATCTTGTGTTGACTGGAGACAGTATGGTCATTTTTTAACTTTCCTCACAAACTTCAGAAGGGTGCACAGGGGGGTCATCAAGCATGTACAGGAGCAGTGTAGTGTCTAAAATGGATAGGTTTGAAACATTAATGTAATCTTTTTTCCACTTTCCTCGCAAATAAAACATCAGATGCATACAGAGGTGGCTATATTTTTGAGGGAGGATAAAGAAACTGTTTATATATGTCTGACAGCAATTATGTCCTATGTGTCTTTTCAGTTTTCCCCAAGTCTGACATTACAGTGGTACACATAAAGAGACTGTCTTTTGCTGGTACAGGTGAGAATTTATGCTGTAAATACATATGACAATAGCAACTTGAAATATATGGCTGTGGCCATTTGAATCGTAATTTTCATTTATTTAACATTAGATGTGGATACACAGTGCTCTTTCCAGTTATGATTTAGGTATCATCACAGGCTTTTGTCTTTGTTGTTTATTGTGCACTGCTACTTGATCAATTCTGAGCATTAAGCCTTGGATACAATTCATTTCCTCCTTGAAATAAAAAAGTAAGACTGAATTTCTTTCCTTATGTGTTATTTTTGATTAGGCTATCACTGGCTCAAAAGGTTGGAAAAAAGGTCTAAAATGCACATCAAAGCATCCATAATCCCATAGCTTCTGGGTGCCTACTGGTGCTTATACCCTCAGCTTAATTTAGTTTTCCATTGTTTCTTTCTTTAATAACTATTATTATAATTAGTTTTGTTCAGGGCATCATGGGATGAAAAAGTTGTTTTAAAAACTGTAAAATGCACCTCAAAGCATCTAGAACTCCTGTGGCCTCTCTCTGGCTTAATATAGTTATTTCCACCACAGTTATTATTCAGTTAGAGTATGTTGAAAGGATTCAGGGAAAAAAAACAAAGTCGAAGAGTAAAGACTAAACTTCTTCCCTTAACATGATTTTTGCTCAGGATGAAAATGTTGTTTAAAAAAACTGTAAAATGTAACTCAGAAAGTATCTAGAAGCCCCATGTCTTGTGAGGGCCTTGTGGTTTCCAGACCCCTGGCTTAATGCATTTATTTCCACGGTTACCAGAGTGCAGTCTTGCCTACTTAAAAAGTGTTGAATGAATACAGAAAAAATGGAATGCGACAAACTGCAAAAAAGTAATCTAGATGGTGTAGGTAGGAAATGATCCGGAACACTGGGTGATGTATTTGTGTTGGGGAGCACAGTGGAACCTTTTTGCCTAGGTTGCCAGTTGACTTAAGGTCAGCCCTGACTGTTCTAAATTAACATATGTTCTAATGTATGTATATAATCCTTGTGTTTGCATCTACTTCTGTATGCAACTTGTCTTTGTGTTTCACTTACATTATAATATTATCAAATACGCTGTGTTTGTAATTGGTCCATTGAGATCAGACCCAGGTAAACAAATTTTACTAAATAAAAGCCTGAAAACAAAATGTATTTTGAGAACTAGTACAATTATATGGAAAAATCAAGTGAAGGGGTAAATAAAATCTAAAAATAGGTATGACCTGTAGATAGTTACCATTTGAAAGGTCTGCAGTATAAGAGCTTTTCTATGCCTGCATCCCCCCTTCCCAAAAACCCACAATCGACATGCTTAGTATGGAAACTTTTTTGACTTTTTATTAGTGTAGTACCTTGCAGGCTGTTCTGCGCAGATGTAGGCATGGTCTTAGTGATTGACAGATGAAAGGGCAGTGTTGTCATATGGGAAACATGCATGATTGACAGCCATGCAGATGTGGCATGCATATTCATTATCCATTTGTACTGTACTTTTTTCCTCAATGTAGTGCGATCTCAGAGTTGGTATATATAATTGGGGTGTAGCCCCCCATATGGGGGGGGTTGTAGGGGGGCTTGCCCCCCCTGCAGAAACAAATGGAAAAAATATCTTATAATGCTATTACTTTTTTCCAAGCCCCCCTGCACCCCCCAATTAAATATACCAACTCTGAGATCGTACTACATTTAGAAAAAGGGTAAACTACAAATAGACAATGAATATTCATGCTGCCGTCGGTATGACTATTACTTACGTTTATTAACATGTCACCAATTGTTGGATGGTGGGCAGAGTTTAGGTAGGACATGCTACTACACATCCTGTGAGGTGCTAGACTAATACAAAGCCACTTTTTTTAATATGCACCACATACACACAGCCACTCTGCAGCCTAAATTTAAAAATACTTGACGTTCATACTTTTACACTAGTGGAAAAAAGTAAAAAAGGAGTATTACTCTCCAGCATTCTAATACTAATCAGGAGCTAAATTAGAAAATCTACTACACTGGGCCTCTAACTCATTTCCCCAAGAAACCATTATACTAGGTGATTTCAATATCAGTTGGCTAACTTATAACTCCAACAACATCACTAACTTCATCAACCTCCAAGGTTTTACTCATCTCATCCAATCTCCAACTAGAGTTGATAAAACAGCAAAGAGACAATCAATCCTGGATTGGATGTTGACAAACAGACCAGCTCAAATTAGTCAATCAGGTTGTCTCCCAGATAGCCTGAGTGACCACTTACCAACCTCCCTAATCACACATCAAACCAGTGCAACTAAACCCACCATATATCAACAAATATGTAGCAAAAAATTCTTCAACTCCAGTCAATTCCAGTAATTTTATAACCACTCTGAAAAGATGCAACTGGCACCCACTGAAAACTAAATCTAGATTAGGCGGTATCATACTTCAATTCAAGCTTTCTTGACATACTAAACCATCATGCACCCCCCCAAAAACCATCAGAATTAAAGCTAATTATGCCCCCTGGTTAACTAAAGAGACTAGATCCCTGCTACATAACAGAGACAAAGCTTGGTGGAGACAAAACTTGGTCAAGCTGGCAGAAAGCAAGTAGCCCTGTTGCTAAACAAAAATATCTAGAACTTAGAAATAAAACAAAGAAAATAATCAAAGAAGATGAAATACACTATTACCATAGCACACAAATTAGACATCAAAACAATCCTAAAAAATTTTGGACAGCCACTAACAAAGTACTACAACCAGGAAACACTGGCACCCCTTACCCTGTAACTACTGACAGTTCAACTGATATAGCAACTCAATTCAACAATTTTTTTTACCGAATCTATCCTAGCTCTAGTCAACTGTCAAAGCCATTCTAATTGTTTTAAGTCACCAGTTACCCATACTAATGAACAGCACTTTACACTTCAACCTGTCCCCATGCCCACAATTAAAAAACTACTTAGCAAACGAAAACCAAAAAACTCTTTCTGCTGACAGACTACCAGCTGAATTCTTACAAATTGCTGCTGAGGCTATTGCATATCCAGTAGCAATTCTCATTAACCGCTCCATATCAGAAAACCTATTCCCTCAGCTCTGGAAAATCTCATACATCACTCCACTTCACACAGGGGCAGCTCTAAAGAACTTACTAATTACCGACCAATCGCTATACTCTTTCCCCTCTCCAAAATCCTTGAAAGGTGTGTCCACACATAAATCATGACATACCTAAACTCTAATAATCTACTTTCTAAAACCCAACATGGTTTTAGACCATCCCATAGCACTACTACTGCCCTTATGTCCTTCACTTAGACAGCAAACAACCATAGAAAGAATGGAAATATTATCTCAGCTATCTTTCTAGATCTTGCCAAAGCTTTCGATATGGTTAATCATGATAAACTCATTAACACACTTTCAGAACTAAATCTCAGCTCCTCCACTATTTCCTAGTTCTGGAGTTACTTAACAGGCAGACAGCAGGCTATCAGATGGCACCTAGAACTCTCTCCCCTACTACCAGTCTCAGGAGTCCCACAAGGTTCCATTCTTGGACCACTGCTGTTTTCTTTATTCACCAATAAACTTCATACAGCCACACTACAGGCCTCTGTCATCCAATATGCAGATGATTCCACACTAATTTATGCTTCCCCCTTCCTCCAGTACTGCAAAAACAAACACAAGCCTCATTTCTCTCTGGTAAAAGATGGCTTACTGATTCACAACTAATATTAAATCCCAACAAAACTAAGCTGCTTCTCTTTCCACCCACACAGTACTCAACACATGACCTAACATTTAACATAATCTCCAGTAGCAATACTGTCATACCTCCAGTCAGTCACACCAAACTTCTGGGGGTAGAAATTGACAATAACATGAAATTCGACATACATATATCCCTTACCATAAAGAAAGTACACACAAAACTAGATATGCTATATAGAAAGAAACAATTCCTAACAAATAGCACTACAGCCAATATTGCACGTACCCATCTTATTTCTACCCTTCTTTATGCTTCCCAATCATCACCAATCTAAGAAAATCTGATCTATCCAAGTTGCTAGCTTGCTATAACAAAATAGCCAAATTCACAACCAATACTCCATTCAGAACACACCACTGTATTCCTCTCAAACAGCTTAACTGCCTAGAACTTCCCCAACTCATACTATATAATTAACTTAAATTAGCCCACAAATTGCTTTACTGCCCTGAAAAAACTCAGACCTACAAAACATACTACACACAAGCACCAAAACAAGAGTCCTGTGATCCAATCACAAACCACTACTATAAGTATCCAAAGCCAATAACTCTGCAGGTGCATCCCTCTATAGCAATTTTATTGCTAAACAATGGAACAACCATCGCCCCAAGATCTTAGCCATAGCTTCCACTGCTTCTTTCAAAACAGCTCTAAAACCACACCTACTGAACTCACGGCTTTGTAACTGTGATAGCCCTGGGTAGCATCTCACAAATCCTACTGTTCTCTCTCTAACTCCTTCTCTCCTTCTACATTTACTACCCAACTATCTAACTCTTGTCCTTGCATACTTCCTTCCCAAATTTATTAACTCTTGCCCTTCTCCTACCTCCTTCACTCCTCATTCCACCTTTTTCATGATTGCTTTGCCTAAATTATTATCTCTACAATCTTCTTTTATGTTATGCTCAAGCATGCTTAAAAATGTATCTTGTGTAAATAATGAATATTCATACTATAATTTCATGTATTATATGTTAGTTATATGTACTATCATGTGTATACCAACGTGTTCTGATTTATATAGACCAAATTGTCTTCTGTATACCAAATTGTCAGTTTGTAATTGAATAGTGTTGTATGTGGAGCTTTTCTCCCCAGGCCACTGCTGAAAAAGGACCTGTGTCCAGTCAGACTTTCCCAATAAACAAATGTAAAATAAAATAAAATAAATAACACTTTACGTGTGTGTATATCTATCTATATATACATATACATACATATATATATATATATATATATATATATATATATATATATATATATCACACTGTTTTTTTTCTATTGGATTAACGAATTTGCTGACTTCCTTAACAAAATGAAATATTTACCAGTACACACATTAAATATAAGTACATTTCTAAAATGTTCCTTGTGGCACTGCCAGCCCAACTATCTGGAATTATTTTGCAAATAATTCTATGTCATTTGCGAATACTGATATTATTTATACAGAACTGTATGTTATGTACTGAGCTTCAAGAATGTAACCACAACATACATTGCTGAAACATAGAAGATTAACTTACTAAACTTCAAGAAAATAAGTTAAAATTAAGTGCTTTATGATTGTACTATAAAAGTTAGTTTCAATGCAGCAAAGAGACAGGATGTCTAGAGCTAGAAGTTGTTTCTATTGTCTTGGAGAGAAGTAGTTACTCAGTTTAAAATGTAAAAAAGTGTTTTATTGCTTTATGACTTCTTTGCAGCTGCACATCTGAGAGATGTGTATTTTTAACAGAGATGTTAAGTGTCTGTTTAGCCTGGGAACTGAAGTCAGGTGACAAAGAGTGATGTCATCCAAGCTAACCCAGCAGTAATATTTGATACTGATTTAAGAACTCTCTCAGAGAGTGAGTGGGCATTTTGTATTTTGTCCTTTACCTGGAAAAATTCATCATCATCATCTGCACTTGCCTGTCTGTAAGTAAGATTCAGGACATAGTATCTCTCTCAGAGATATAGATAGGAATATTGTAAATATTAGTTTAGATATGTTCTGTATTTATTTGAGACTGTCCTGCAATGTTGTTTTAAAATATTTCCTGTGATTTTGAATTCTGAAGTCACTGTGTTGAGTTACTGGTATTGTCTTGATCTTTTATTATTAAATATATTTAAACCTATCTTTGTGGCTGAGGTTTGTGAAACATATTTAAGCTCTTAGAGTACTTGCATATGCATTTGGTGACACTGTACAGGCCACTCCTAAATAGCCTTGCTCTTGGTCAAAACTACCATTTGGATAACAGTAACATTACATAGCAGAATTGGACACCCTTTGTAAGGGACTTATAGTAGCTGATAAGGAGGGGTTGGTGGCAGTAGAAACTACCTTATAGTCTGGGCAGAAGGGGGCATAGCTAGTAAACCTGTGCCAGCCTTCCCCAGGTGTATGTATGTCTGTACATAAATCAAATCTCAAAGTGCGTGTGTGTCAGCTACTTGGGCAAGGACACAAAAAACTGGTTGGACAGAGGGTGCTGGAGGTCTTGGCTTCACCCCTCAGTTGAAATCTTAATCCTATAGCTGTGCCAGTGGAGAGTCTTATTGGGGATCTGGAGAAAGAAGGAGAAAACCACAAACCAGCCCTAGACTGACGATCTATTGTGTGCTTTTAAGGGAAATTGCACTTTACAGTGTATTTGTCATCGTGTACGTCCCTCACTGTTGCCAGTGGTGAGGATTGAGGTTCTTTGACTACTGGGCCAGTGCAGGGGTGTCACACTCCATGCAGGTTGCGCACGATTTGACAGACCGGATATAATATTAGTAAAACATTGTAAGTACTCATTTCTGACCGACCGTCTGCTTTTACTTTTAAAAGTCAGCGGTATGATTTTTTTTTTTAATGCGCAGGCAAAGGATGATGTGAGTTTTAGGGTTACCATCGGTCCTTCTTTGCTAGGGACTGTCTCACTTTGGACAGTTGTGTCCTGCAAAAAAAACCCCTAAAAATGGCAACTGCCCTGAGATTTTAAGACAAAATACATTTCATAAGTTGTCTGTAATAGTTGCATAAAACAGTTATTTTGTATCTGAAACACATACATATTATATGCGATAGCGTAAGCAACTCAAATGCTACAAAATAAGCTTTTATTTTGGCAAAAAGTGAAGTTCTGTCCTTTGCACTGGCTGGGGGCATGTTTTGTCCAGCAAAATCTTACATTTCTAGAAAAAATGTCCCAGTTGGGGCATCTGGAAAGGTGGCAACCCTAGTCAGTTTCGAAACATAATGTTTCTTAGCTGACTTAGTTTGAGCTTCCACCTTTATTTGCTTGCTGCCTTCTGCAACGCTGAGCCAGTCCTTTATCCAAGTACTGCTCACGGGTCGCCCATGAAAGGCTACCTAGTCCAGTAGGCGTACCCTGTTAAATTGATAAACGTTATATATAATACACAATTCAAGACCTATTTAAACGGAATGCAATCTTAAAACTTTGTGAAATTGATCTAATAGTGGAAACTACTTTAATTAACCAGATTTGCAAATAAACACTACTAAATGCCACACCTCAACATTTCCACAGATAGTAACTAGAAACAGTAAAAATGACGCTAGTAGTTACGACGAAACACGGATGTCACGTGAATCGAAACGTCGCTATGTCAGTGCTTCACCAGGGAAGTACTGCGTACAGGAAGTCACTACATGTTTAGGGAAATAATACATTGTTTTACTCAATGAAAACAAGTCACAGTTAAGGGATTAGAATGTCTTCTGAAATAGATAAAGAACTATTGGATCTAGTATGGGGGAGAAGGACCAGCAATGGTGGGCTTTCTGAAACGGTATTTCGCAGATGGACTCAAGGTATTATTTTTATATGAAATTTCTGGACTGTTGTATCGAGTTAACGAGTTTTCTATCAACTGTTCACTATTCTGAAGTGTATGATTTTTCACAGTTTTTCCCCAGACACTGGTAAGTAAATCTTGCATATCCGTCTGTCACAACCAGTTGAAAGCAGAAAGAGAAAATGAGTGCGCTTTTAAATGTTTAGTAGCCAAAGGAATTCCCTTATTATTTTTTTGGAAGGCTCACACACTCGGCTTCCAGTATACTGCCTAATCGACATTACATATATTTATTTCTAATTATAATATAAAAATAAACAGAATCCTTATGAAACTGAGTGAATTGTGTAGTAAATATTCCACTGATGTGAAAATCTGCTTGGATTGGATTAATTTATGGTTAATTGCTCTGTCTACAGCTTCAAAAGTCCAGTCTGACATCTGTGTGTTACACTAAAGAAAAGGAGAGGTAAGGGTGGTAGTGTCCCTGTTAACACCTATGAATATCACTGAAAAGAAGTGTGGATGGTTGAATGGACACTACAACCTCTTACACAATGTAAAATAAACATTTTTAAACTCGTGTTGATATTCTTACAGTGTTCTGGAAGGAATAGTGACTGTTTTTGAAGACAGTGTTGCAAGACACATTATACTAAAGAACTAAAAAGTTCTTAAGTATATGTTAAAAGTAAGATGCACTTCGTTAATTTACTGCTGTGCCTCCGTACCTTACTTTGATATGGTGGGATGGGTGTAAAAGGAGGTACCAACTTACAAAGCAGAGATCACTGAATAATTTTGACCATAAAGATGGTCAGTCTCATGTCTGAAACAGTATTTTGCACTTCTTTGACTTTCTATGACAAGGTGGGCCAGTGTTCAGTTAGATGCAGTAGCACCATAAACTATTAGCAGAAGTATGTTTAAGCACCATTCTAATGTACAGACTTCTGTTTTAGCACCTTCTTTCTTGACAGTCTTCAAAATTCAAGGTAGTGAACACAGAAGCAAGAATTAACCAGTGGCTTACACTGTATTGATGAGACCTTTGCATAATTCATGGACTTGCAGAAACAAGTCATTCTAAATAGTCACTTTGCCCAGTGTGACCTACTCCTACAACACTACATGTAACATTAGACTTGCAGGGACACTAATAAGTAGCCCTTCAACAAGGAGCAGCATTTGGATTCTTATCCTAGAGGAGATGGTCATATAGAACGAGTCTCATCACTGTGCTGCTGGATTACTGAATCTGGCTGTTGACCACAACATAAGGACAGTGATCTCATCCTTTGGGCAGATAGGAAGCCAAGAGCAACATCTTATTGCCCCCATCTTAAAGAGTTACTTTTGCAGTAATTAGAATATGTAAAATTGAAAGTCTTTATTCTGTTAATGTAGCTTTTAGTAATATCATGATGAGCAATGCTTATGTAACTTTTGAATTAACAGTGTTGGAGGCTTCCACTTTATTTTCAGAATATACTTGAATGCTGAGTTTAACATTTTCAAACAACATTTTAAACCTACTAAAAACAAAAAAATGGAACCAGTCAAATTGCGAATGTCACACATTGAAGTATTTTTATTGTTAAGATGAAAGCACTTGGTCTTTGGTTTTTAAAATCTGTACATTAAACATGTGATGTTCAAAATTTGGTTGGTTTGGTTGGTTCTGTTTTTTTTTTTTTTTAGTGTGTTTAGTCTTTTGGCCATGTATTGGTTAACATTTAAAACATATTCTGAGCAATAAACAACTTTAAAATATAAAGTATATCTCAAGCTTCATTCATTCTCTCCTTATTTAGCATGGAGATCTAGAGATTATTCGTGCATTCATTAACTGCAAGGCAGAGAAACTAATCGTAGGTGGAATGCCAGTCCACTACAGGACACATGCACACACAGTATAACACTGGGGTGCCAGTCCATTACAGGACACACATGGGCACACATTTTATCACTTGCATGCATCTCACATACACTAATGTGCAATTTAGAGATCGAGATCATTAATTCAACTGTGATGTGTGAGCAATCTGAAAAAAATCCATGCTGACATAGGGAGGACATGCAGATTCTGCACAGAAGGCATACAGCTGAGAAGTGAACTGCAAAATTTAAGTGCTGTGATATAGCAAACTTAACTATGTCACAGTGCTGCCCACATCTTAAATTTCTAATCTTACATGCAGGGTGCGTATCTATACAGACATATATCTATGTCTCTCTGTATATATTTATGTAATATGCATTTATTTACACATGCAGGTGCACAAACATGCATACATACATACACAGTAATGTAATATTTTACCTGAGTTGTTTAAAGTGCCATATAAGTAACTGTCCCATAGGTGGAGCTGAAGGAGGGATTTAGTGAAATGGGAGTTTCTACACAGGTCAGGCATATTTTTTATTAACCAGAGGAGAAGTTGTGGATAGAAATTAATAAAGAGCTAAAGGACTTTATCTGGGAGGGGAAGACAGCAAGAGTCAAGTGGGATAAGTTGATACTTCCTGTAGAACAGGGCAGATTGGGATTACCCAATTTGAAGGGGTATTTGAGAGCTACACAGTTAAGGCTCCTATACATAGCACAAGCAGAAAACTATAATTCAAAAGTGGAAAGAGATGATGTTGGAATGGGGGGGAAGCTCCAGAAACAAGAAGAGACTGGCATTTTGGATGCAGGCCTTTAAGGAGAATAACCGTTATCATACAGAATATTGTATCCATAAAGTAGCAGAAAGTATTCTAAGAACTAAGCCAACATGGGAATGAAGAAAGGAGATTTTGCCGATAAGGATGACTGCAATTAGGGATATAGACAGTAGGCAAAAGGGGATGGAATTTACTGGAGAAAACTGGCAAAGGAACTGAGTTATTGGGAGCAGATGACTAGAAGGGGAAGGGTAATAGAGTGGAAAGAGGCCAATAATTTGTTTGGGCTGCAGGTTAGAGATTGCCTTCCCTATCAAGGATTGATATCAGAGTACAGGCAAAAAGAAAGAAATAGGGGAGGTCCTAAATGAAAGACCAGCACTGGCAGAGTTTTTAGTAGAATTGGGAACAGAAGCTGCCATTAAAAAGGAGTTATTAGTAGAGCATATAAAATATTGCATGAAAACTATAAGAATCAGTCTGAGAAGATTAGGAAGAGAGACTGGATAAGCAATTCACAAAGAAACAATGGGAGGTTATATCTATGTCACCCAAGTATGCAACAACATCTAGAAGATTTAGGATTTTTGCTTGGAAATGTTTACATGGATATTTTTATACCCTAAGTAGACTCCAGAGAATTTTTCCTCCGGTAGACAGCAAATGTTGGCGGTGTGACTGGGAAGAAAGAAGTACATGGGAACATATTTTCTGGTAGTGTGGTGGGTTGGTGGACGTTAAGGATTCCTTGCACTGTTGGAGATGCTTGGTGGGCAGATTGGTGTGACGAGAGAGATGATTTTTCTGAGCTGTTATAAAGAATTGGAATTGCCGAGACATGGTAAAGCCTTGCTGTGTCGAATTATGGTGGCTGCCAAAAAAAGCAATTACTAGAAAATTGAAACCAAGATCTAAGCCAACTATATTAGAAGTAGTGAATATAGTAACAGTGATAAAACAACTAGAATTGAGATCTTTAGAAAAGGGTAGGAGCAAACTACATAGGAAAAAATGTGAATTGTGGGAACAATACGTACAGGGTAGGAATGAGGTTTAAAAGAAAGCAGAACTTAAATGAGGTATGTAATGTTTGACTGAAAACGATTCAGTAGATTATAAGTGATGCATAATGTTTGCAACTGGGAGTGTGTCAGTATGCTTTGTGATGTAAAATGCTTAATAACCAAACCAACAGGAGGAAGCTCCCGGAACAACAACAATAAACCAATAGGATGCAGATACAAAAGAAGGGCTTCAGGTACGTTTTCGTCTGCTGAACACAGACTTCATCAGATAGAAGCCAAAAGTACACTCCACCCCCATTTATATGCATACTTCCATCTTAAATCAGTTAAATGAAGTCTCATTTAAAGCAATATACCTTTATTATGTTAAAACACATTCATAGAACTGTCCTATAAAATTATATAAATAAATATATAAAAATATAAAAAAAAAATCTTTTTTACAAAATCCTAAACATAATATTAAAAAAACAAGTAATCTCTGTGGTATCCCCAAAGTCTCAAAACAACCCACTAAAGTGTTAGTGGGTCCAAAAAACAAAACCGTGTAAGAAACTTCTCTGTGTGGAAGATTTTCAGTCCATATATTTCTAGTTAATCACTGTATGTTAATCAGTTCAGATAATAGTAGTAGAAGTAGCAAACTTAAACTCGTCTTAAGTCAAAACAAAACCCAAAACAAAAAATAATAGAAAATATATAATTGTACAGCATTACTAAGTATTCGAAAGTAATCCAAGCAAGGCAGGCAGTTTTGTTTCCAGTCGAAAATCCTTTTATTAAGTACACAGACAAGCGATCCAAGTAAAACAAAAATAGAGTAATAATTTCCTCACAAGCTTTCTAAATATATATATATATATATATATATATATATATATGTGTATATATATATATATATATATATATATATATATATATACTTTTTTATTAGGCATGGGAGTGGTTTATTGTGCTGTAAAACAAAGTGTTATTGGTACACATGTTAAATTCACATCCCTTCCCCCATCAGTGTGACATTTGAGCTGGTCCTGCCCTACTTAGTAGCTGTCATAATAATAATATGTAACCCTTATGTACTTTAAATAAAATTTATAATGATGTGGTACCTCTTATTTAACCAGATTATTAAGTAGATTATTAAGTCTGTGATTTTATCAAAGACAATATACTACATGGCTGGAAATATTAAGTAGATTATTACTAATATTAAAAATCCTAAAAACATGTTTATGAAATCCCCAGTGTATAAACAGTAAAAATACAAGAATACTGTTAATAAAACCTGACAGTATTAACCGCACTTAAAAAAATGGTTACAGCCTAGCAGACCTTAAGTAGTGGTAACAGGGAGAGATGGTCATTAAGCCCTGGATGTTGGTTAGCTTCCAATACAATTTGCCAGTAGGCTTCCTTATATTCTAACTTGGTTTCCCAGGGACCCCCCTCCCCTCACATCCTTAGGAACTACCTCAATAACAAAAATTGAAAAAATTAGCACTGTGACAAAGACAGTGTATGTTGAAGGAGGGCATTGTGCTCATTCCAGTTTTTAACATCATTTAAATGTTCAAAAATCCTATGTTTCAAGCAGAGTTCGGTTTTCCCCACATAGAAGGCATCACAGTGATCACATAATACTATATAGACCAGTTCTTGTGAGTTACATTTAGAATAAATCTTACTCACTACCTGTCTTTGTCTCGCCTTAATAAATATTTTTTCTCCGTGATGGATATTAGCACACTGTGAACAAGCCCCACACCTGTAGGTACCAACTTTTCTCCGTCTGGAAACAACTGAATTGACTGGGTGTTCTAAAAATTTTTTAATATTCTGACCTTTTCTGAACACTATTTTAAGGGGTTTGCCTTTAATATTCTCCAGTTCAGCAAATTCCGGGAATTTGTTCCATTCCCTTTCTGTGACACCTTTAATATAATAAGCATCCCCACCAAAGTTCGTAACAAAAGCCCTCTGAAACCCAGAATTATCAGTATCATGGCCTCCCTTGTTGGCGAGTATGAAAGAGTCCTTACTTAGAATTGGGGGCTATTTTCCATTTCTGCCCTTACTAACTTTATCCATTACTTGGTATATCATATCTCTAGGATAACCTCTTTCTATGAACATTTTTTCTAGAATCCTACATTCTTTGTCAAAATCCTCGTTTAGGGAGCTCATTCGGCTTGCTCGGATATATTGACCCTTGATAATCCCTTATTTCTGAAAATGTGGGTTGGTACTGGAGAAACAAATATAAGAGTTAGAAAAAGGATTTTTTTCTGAAAATGGTAGATTTTTAAACTCCTTTGATCTTCTATATGGAAACATCTAAATAGTCCATCCAATCATGTGTAACTTTGTGGGTGAATTTTAGAAAGGGGGTAGTGTTAGAAAGATATAGTATAAAGTCATTTAATTGCTCTAAACTGCCATACCACAAGAGGCAGATCTCATCTAAATGTCTCTTGTATATCTTCCAACAAGAAGAAAACGGATTGGTTGACATATTTATATTCCCACATGGACAGGATGATGTTAGCATAAGTGGGGGCACAACTGACCCCCATAGCTACTCCCTGTTCCTGTCGACAAAATTTGCCTTCAAAGAACAAATAGTTGTTTCTTAGAACCAAATCGGCTAATTCCAAACATACAAAGATATTCTCTGAAAATCGATCACTCATTGTAAGGGCTTCTAACCATTGCAAACCAATATTATGAGAGATAACTAAAAACAGATCAACCACATCCACTGTTACAAAAATCAATTGTTCAGAATAGTATTCAGGAAGGATTGTGGAAAGAAAATCCAAAGAATCTTTCAGAATATTAGTTTCCCCTTCCAACAAAATTTTTAGGTTCCAGTCTAAGTACTTTGCCAGTGGGGCAATTTTAGAACCTTCCGAGGCCACTATTGGTATAACTGAAGGGCCCTGGATGTCTTTGTGGACCTTCAGTATTCTGAAAATAGAGGAAACTCTAGGTTTGTTATTTTCCAGATATGCATAGGTCCCAAAATCAATAGCCCCCTGATCAAGTAAATCCTTTAGGGCAAAATCGATTTTCTTATAAGCTAAATTGATCTTGTTGATTGAGACCCTACTATATCTGGTATCATTCCTGTAAAATGGGCAACATTTTAGCCTCATAGATAATTGTATCCATACAAATAATGCTCCTCCTTTATCAGCCCTCCTATAGCCCTTCTTTTGTTTCTGGATCCTTTTGGTTTATTGTTGTTGTTCTGGGCGCTTGCTCCTGTTGGTTTAGATATTTGTCTGTTATGGAGCTTCAGGAAGGGCAGAATTCACTGGTGTCTCACTCGGAAGGAGTGAGAAGCCTTGAGGATGGTGAATTTCACAAGATCGCAGGTCAGTTGACCCAATTGGTGGACTTGCTCATACCTATCAGACAAGGCTTGGGTGCGCTTTTAACTTCTGTTTCACTTCCCTGTAATCAGGAAGTGACATCATGTTTGGGCTTTCAGTGTTCTGGGGCTGGACCATCTAACAAGGTTCATGTCAGTGAGGAGCAGACTAATGCTGAACCCATCCAGCCTGGCAGATCTTCTTTGGACTCTACACCATCTCTTTTTCTTTCTTCCTCAGTCTACAGGGAACATAGTATCGGGAAATGGAACGAATTCCACAAATGTTAACAGCAAAGAAATGGATTTTAATGCTTGGCTGGTTCAAAAACCGGTCTTACAGAAACGTTCTACAAATTTGAATGCTGAAACTTCGGACAGCTACAGCAACAATTTATTTAAACTTCACAAAGTTCTTCTAAGGTACAGGACTTTAGATATAGACAATATTTATCTCAAAGAATGTATCAACCTTAGGATTGTACCTAAAGGTTTACAGGTATATAAATACCCCAACAGTGTTGAGCTTGGTTCTGAATTTTATAAGGATCTTTTAACTATTTTTGATAATAGCTCTTAAAATCTCAAAACCACAATTATCAAAAATAACGAGCGTGAAATGATTAATTTACAGAAGTACATTGAAAGTTTAAATGCATGTTTAACAAATGATGTAATGTTCCATATTGAAAGTGAGAAAGTGAAATGCTACAATTTGAAACATCAGATAGATGACAATTGTAATGAAATTTTGAATAGAAAACATAAAAAATAGATAGGGATGTCTAGGAATGTCGTGAAGGGAAACAATATCCGCCCTCAAAATCCAATAATAATTTTTTTACTTGTACTTGGAGGGTTAATAACATTCCTGCTCCCCAGGTTCAACATTCATAACAATATTTTACCATTGAGAATGGGAACAATTATCAGGGAGCTTATGGAATGGATGAATATCCCCCACTGGATTTCCATGGTGATTCAACCCCGCCACGTAGGTCTGAAAGAATTAAAAATAAAAATCAGTCCAACCATATTTACAGGGACACACACCATCGAAAGGGGGGAGGCTACAGACGGAAGACCAGATAGAGGGTGAAGATATTAATCCCCTGGTTATAACATATGAGGTTTCAATATTTTTAATTATAGCAACTTGGAAATTACTGATGAATATTTCAAGTGTTAATGAAAGGTTTTAAATTTATCCCCAGAAAGAAAAGCAATTTAACACAGGTTATTTTGGATATTAAGATGTTTATCAGGAAATTAAACCTGGAGAACTTTTTTGGAGGGAGTTCTTTGTCAACAAATTCTGATAAGCCCAAGAAATCAAGAACATTTAACCCTCCCCTGCATCTCCAGTTAAAGAACCTTGAACTGACCTTAGAAGAGGAAATTAGAAAAGGTTATCAAGCTAATAAGATTAGGTTCAAGTATCTCCTGGTGAGAACCAATTATTGAATGATTTACCTGCGAATCGTTCTATAAGGGTTATGGAACCTGATAAAGGAGGGGGCATTATTTTTAAGGATAAAATTATCTATAAGGCTAAAATGTCCATTTTACAGGATGATACCAGATATAGTAGGGGCTCAGTCAATGAGATCAATATAGCTTACAAGAAAATCGATTTTGCCCTAAAGGATTTATTTGATCGGGGGGCTATTGATTTTAGGACCTATTCATATCTGGAAAATAACAAACCTAGAGTTTCCTCTATTTTTGGAATACCAAAGGTCCACAAGGACATTCAGGACCCTCCACTTAGATCGATAGTGGACTCGGAACGTTCTAAAATTGCCCCACTGACAAAGTACTTAGACTGGAAGCTAAAAATTTTGTTGGAAGGGGAAACTAATATTCTGAAGGATTATTGGGATTTTCCTGACGCAATCCTTCCTGAATACTATTCTTAACAATTGATTTTTTTGTAACAGTTGATGTGGTTGATCTGTTTTCAGTTATCCCACATGACATTGGTTTGCAATGGTTAGAAGAAGCCCTTGCAATGAATGATCAATTTTCAGAGAACGATATCTTTATATGTTTGGAATTATCTGATTTGGTTCTTAGAAACACCTGTTTGTTCTTTGAAGGCAATTTTTTTCGACAGTAACAGAGAGTAGCTATGGGGGCCAGTTGTGCCCCCACTTATGCTAACATCATCCTGTCCATGTGGGATTATAAATGTCAACCATTCCCAGTTTTCTTCTTGTTGGAAGATGTACCTGTTCACTGGAAGCCTACACTGCTGGAGGTGCCTCAGCTGCATGTAATACAGACTCTGAGAAGGAGAGTCTGTGGTAAGCCTGATTGGAAATGGAGACTGAAAGATTGAGACCTCAGACAACCAGAGAGAAATGAGTGAAAACAAATTATTAGTTTGTGTACAATAAAGGGAATAGTCATTGATGCTTGATAAAAGGAAATATAAAACAAAGTAAAAATATTGTATTGCATGGCTGGTAAGCCAGAAAACTATCTGTAAAAAGTGCAAAACCACCAAACGACAACCAAAAGCACATAAAACATAAAATTGTAAATAAAAAACTGTACCAAAGGCTAGAAGGTACTTGTAAACACTTTTAAATAAAACTGGTAAGCGCTTTCATAAAAACTTCTTCAGACCATGTCAAATTACACAATTCAGTTAAGTACAGATTTAAAAAAGAAGCAGCCAATAAAATATGCAGTTCTCATACACATGATGCAAAACAATTAAAACCTCCTACTCAATTTAGGTTTTAAAGAAACCTTGTCATTTAATCCAAAAGCTTTGTCAGCTTGCAGATGTAGCATCCAGAACAATTCACGGCTTTCAGTATAGTTGATAATATCACTAAGTCTGCCGTTTTCACTTACCATCTTAATAACTTTCAAATTAAAGTTATGTGTGGTATAAGTATCTTTAATATGCGTAGCCAAAGAGTTGTTAACAGTAAAATGCCTAATGTCTCTCTGGTGCTCCCTCATTCTTTCAGACAACATCCTGTTTGTTTTGCCTATGTAAAATTTTTTGCAAACATTGCACTGTGCCAAGTAGACTAAATTTTTTGTCCTGCAAGTCGCATGAACTTTAAAATTGTATGTAGCACCGGTATAGGGATGGACAAAGCTATTATGTGTATCAATTAAATGACAAAAATTACAGGAACCACAAGGAAAAGTCCCCTGTATATTGCTGCTATTACTGGTTATAACATAGTAGCCTTTTCAGGGACTTTTTATTCCTAAGTAAGAAAGTTGGTGCTGTTCCTATTACATCATTAATTGTACTATCCGATGTTAAAACGTGCCAGTTATTTTCTATGGTATCACAAATAATCTTAATATTACTGGAGTATGTTAAATTTACCCTTGGTGCTTTATAGCTGGTAACTGATCCGGATACTTCATTCCTATAATTTGTATCTGAATAGTAAGGGGAGGCTCTACTACCCCTAAGTGCTTTAGCTTCATTAATACCATTTTCTATTTCGGCATCCCTATATCTCCTTGCTGGTAATTCATCACCTAGTACTTCCAGATCTGTCATAAATATGTCTTCCATATTGTTCAGTCAAGAAAGTTTCATTGCCTTACCCGTAATGATGTTTTTAAAATTATGTGGGGGATGTAGACTATTTCTGTGCAGCATATGATTTTTGTGACAGTCTTTCCTATAACGACTGGTAGTAATATTCCCAGAAGCATCTTTGTCTAGCTGTATATCCAAATAGTCTATCCGTTGTATAGAGTAACTGCTGGTAAACTTAAGAAAATTTGTAGTACCATTTAGGTACTCTAGAAAGCACTTAAAATCATCTGTAGTTCCCTCCCATAGCATAAAGACATCGTCTACAAAACATTTGTAGAACTTAATATGTTCTAGAAAACTATTATTGGTTAAGACATGTCTTTTCTCTCTGTGCCAACACCATATTAGCATACCTGTTGCCCATGGTCACTCCGATCTTCTGCCTGTAATAACAGTTATCAAAGGTAAAGACCCTATTATCCAAGATGGTTTCTATGAATAAGCATGTTAAATCTGTTTTAGATCATATGTTCCATCATCTAGCAAAAAATATTTACTAAATTCCAAACCACTGTTGTTTGGTATAACTGTGAACAAAGAATATATGTCTAATGTTACAAAAAGAAAATTAGCATATGAATCCACCCTAGAACAATAATCAAATAGTTGAGACAGAAATTGCCCAGAGTCATTAAGGACCATCACATAGTTATGTAATATTGGTCTTAAGTGTCGTTCTACATAAACGGAAATCATTTCAGTTGCCCACCCCTGTCCTGAGACAATCAGTCTCTGGGGTGGATTGGATAAACTCTTATGTACTTTAGGTAATGTATTTAAACCTGGTATCAGAGGAGAGTCACCATAGCAAAACTTAAAAATATTATCATCAATAATGTTTAAAAGTAGGCAATCATTCAATATAGAGTGCACCCTAATAGATGACATCATGTACATCAGAAATAAGTTTCTCATAAGTCAGTTCATCATTTAAAAGCTGTAACACTGAACTCATATATTTATCAAAGTCCATGACCACTAGTCCACCTCCTTTTTCTGCTTGCCGAATATAAATTGAGTTATCATTGCTAAGCCTGTTTAAGGCTTGCATCTCTTTGATGGTTAAGTTAAAAAAAGTGTTTTTGTGTTCTCAGACTGCTCAGTATTCAATACTAGACTCAAGTCATGCACACATAAATTGCAGAATACTTCTAATGTGGTATTTAGTGGCAGATTAAAAGTACTAGGTCTTTTAAAAGTACTTACGGTTTGTTCAGTAGAAAATAATTTCAGCATAACATTACGGGCGAATAAACGAATATCTGTTGAAACTTCACCCAAAGATGAACACACTGCTGGAATAAAGGACAAACCCCTTTGCAGGACATTATGCTCATCCACATCTAATGTCCTTGTAGATAAGTTAAACATTAATCCATTGTGCCTTTGGCCCACATCCTCTTCAACAAAGGTATCTTGTTCCATGTGACCTTTCCACCCCCTGCTGGCTGAGCGACCTCTCTCCTGCTTCCTTTTGTCTTGAATGGGGAGTAGCATTTTCGAAAAAACCTTTTCATTAAAATCAGTGACCAAGGTCTTTCTATGATGCACATCTAGCTGTGAGGAAATAGCAGCACCAGAGGTCGTAGAGAGTGAAGTAGCACTCATCACTGGTGCTGACATAAGTATAGGTGTAGCATTCAATTCAGTGGCCGGCCCTTCTCTCAGGTCACCAGTTCCATTAACATTGTTAGCAGTACCATCATGCTTATGTCTTACGTTACTAATCCCCTCATTATTGCTGGCATTGCAATCTTGCACATTCCTTCTAGGCCAGGAAAACATTGCACCATTCTTAAAATCGTGCATGCCCCTTTTTAATTTTTGTATCTTTTGCTGTTTAAGTTATAGTTCATACGCTGATACATTAGTATAAACTTCATCTAAGTAAATGTCTGCAGTAGAGGATGGAAAATTATCAGTTAGAAAACGTTGCTTACTTTTAATTGAATCAAAGAAAGTTCCAAGGGCAGGAAATAATCTATAAGCATCCTAATATATGCAAAACTTGTATCCAAATTCAACTTCTGCCAGTTCTTTAAAAGCTCAGGATGCTGCATACCATATGTAGGCATAACAAAGATACGTAAACCTCTCGGTATTACTTTAAATTCCCGACAAGCCTCCATATGCATCCTCTGCCATTGATAACGTTCAAGCTGAAAGAAACTGTTTTCAAGTTCCGCTACTGTCGTTTTTAGTACCCCAATGTCAATGTCAGCAGTTGAAACTTCAGCAACATTGTCAAGCACATTCATTGAAAGTAAAGGGTTAGTATCCATTCGCAGAAGATGTTGAAATGAGTCTTTATATCTTGGGTGGATCCAGCAGTAGTGTTATAGTCTAATTCTATATTATTACCTTCAGCCATGATTCTCGTCCAGAAAATGGCAAAAATAATATAAAAAGAGCAAAACCACCAAGCCAGAATCAAAAGCACATAAAACATAAAATTTTAAATAAAAAACTGTGCCAAAGACTAGAAGGTACATGTAAACACTTTAAGTAAAACTAGTAAGCGCTTTCATAAAAACTTCTTCAGACCATATCAAATTACACAATTCAATTAAGTACAGATTTAAAAAAGAAGCAGCCAATAAAATATGCAGTTCTCATACACATGATGCAAAATAATTAAAACCTCCTACTCTTCAATTTAGGTTTTAAAGAAACATTGTCATTTAATCCAAAAGCTTTGTCATCTTGCAGATGTAGTATCCAGAACAATACACGGCTTTCAGTATAGTTGATAATATCACAAAGTCTGCCATTTTCACTTACCATCTCAATAACTTTAAAATTAAAGTTGTATGTGGTATCAGTATCTTTAATATGCCTAGCCAAAGTTGTTAACATTAAAATTCCTGATGTCTCTCTGTTGCTCCCTCATTATTTCAAACAACATCCTGTTTGTTTTGCCTATGTACCATTTTTTGCAGACATTGCACTGTGCCATATAGACTACATTTTTTGTCCTGCAAGTCACATGAACTTTAAAATTGTATGTAGCACCAGTATAGGGATGGACAAAGCTATTACGTGTATCAATTAAATGACAAAATTTGCAGGAGCCACAAGGAAAAGTCCCCTGTATATTACTGCTATTACTGATTATAGAACTCTTATAACATAGTAGCCTTTTCATGTATTTTTTTGTTATGGTGAATGAAGCAGCTTGATATAGATATAAAATATATTTTTGTGTATATATAGACACACAGCTATTCATTTAGTTGAAAAACTCAGAATATTCTGTGCAGAGGACCAAGCCCTCTTGCTCCTTCCCATATCCCTTGCTAATTATATGTACTAACTCCAGGATCTCACAACATTGGGGAAATGGCAAATTCGCAATTTCATTATTTTGAGATTTCCAACCAAATGAATGCTTCCCATCACTCACACACTCTCTCTTTCTCACTATGCATATTCAGTAGGCAGAAATTACCTTAATCGAAACTTACTTTACCGAGACGACATCACCAAAGTTTGAATAAACCAAAACTTCACTTTGCCGCTTTTTTTTTTTTTTAACAGGGAATGGAGGCACTTGGCCAGCATAGGGAAATTTGCCCTTTTCCCCCACTGTAGTGAGATCCTGGAGTTCGTATATTTAGTTGGGGGGGGGGGGTGCAGACCCTCACCTGGATGGGTTTGATATACTGCTATATGTTTTTGTTTTGAGTGTTGGCGAAGTGCCTTAATTTCCTGTTAAAAAAAAATGCGGTAATGTGAAGCTTCAGTTTATTCAAACTTTGGTGATGTTTCAGTAAAGTAAGTTTCGATTAAGTGTAATTTCCATCTATATATATATTTATTTAGGTGTGTGAGTGTATTTATGGATCTGTGGCATTTCACTGAAATGTGGTATCAGTAGACCTCACATAATCAAACGTATAAGTTCGATTTACATGCATAGGGTGCTGTGTCCAACACACACCTTTTACTTTTATATATCACTACTTCAAGATCTCACTACAGTGGGGAAGGGGCAAATTCCCTGATCCCCAGTTGAACAGCTGATTTTTCAATCATCTGTGCTGGCTTTTCCTTTTTCAACTAAATCAACAGTCAGTCAAACAGTAGTAACTGTTATATGTGTGTTTGTTTGTGTCTATGTATGTATATATTTTATCTGGATATAATCATTTGAAAGGTAGCTGCCTTGATAGTGTTTCCTAAAGCGTGTGTGAAGGTTGTGAATACATTAAAATGCATACATACATGAGCTAATTCTTTAGAAGTATTTGCAGAGAGGCCTTTAAGATGTTACAGTGAGGGAGAATTTGGCAAAAAAGGCAACCCTGTGTTATTAAGATATAAGTAAACTACTCTGGCGTAACCTTGAATCTAGAAAAAGGACTGCAGTTTGTGTATTGAAATGCAGTAAGGGAGTAATCCTCAAAGAAGCATTGTTTAATGACTTCTGACTGAGTCCTGGCTGCTGCTATTTCAGAGAAGTGATGTTAAGTATGGCTAAAAGTTGTGGATTTGCATTGCATGAAGTAGATGCAATAAACCTTGAGTGGAATGCAGGTTTTAATCACTGACTGTTAGTTTGAACAGTGTTATTAAACTTCTGTCTGCCTCATCCAAAGATTGAGCTAGAAACTGAAGCTGGACTTTCTCTTTTAAGAGTGCAGTAAGTGAAATAATTATTGAATAAGTGTAAAAGAATTCCATGAGGAACAATGGTTTGACAGGTATTAATTATTTTAGCAAAGTGACCTGAAAGAAATTAAATGTTTCTTAAAAAAACAATGAAATAAATAGCTGAAGTTGGGTATATAAAAGTGGTGAGCACTGTAAAAATGCACCTTAAATGCAGAGGTAAAGTAAATCTGTTGTAAAGTGCTGTGTTTTTAGTGACTTTGGTAGAGCTATTGGAAATTCCCCGGTACAAAAAAGTGTTGCTAGTATGTGCAAAGTATGGAAAAGTGGTGTGCTTAAATTGAAGCAGTACAAAGCATGTCTGGATTTAAAAAAAAAGTCTGTTGTGCTGATGGTTCTGCAATAGTTCAAATGTGCTGCTACACAAATGTAAACCCAATAATAATTCACCATTGTTTGCTTACATGTGACCGTCAACTGGTGAATAATTGTCACATGCAAATGAACCATGTATTGAAAAAGGGAAGCCATGCAGTGAAAGATTGAGAAACATCAAAGTGAGTGCAAATATCTAAATAAGTTGCTAAAGCTAATGCAGTGTTTGGTGTGTTGCAGCTGTGAAAAATACTGCTTTCATGAGTTTCGTATTGTTTGTCGCATTTATGAATTAACTTGTGGTGAAGCAAGTAGACATCAGACTATGCCAGACAATTGGTATATTATTTCTTTAGTTAAAAGACAACTGTGTTGCTCCTGAAATATAGTCCGGATGGTAGGAACCGTTCTTAGCTGAAAACTCTCTTTTTGTTAGCCTTGCTTGTTAAGAAATAAAGGCAAACAAATGAAATATGCAGCTTTTAGAAATCATGTATAGATGACAGTGCTTTA
Organism: Protopterus annectens; assembly: GCF_019279795.1. NCBI lineage: Eukaryota > Metazoa > Chordata > Ceratodontiformes > Protopteridae > Protopterus > Protopterus annectens. The sequence goes on from NC_056732.1 coordinate 1,434,185,430, forward strand.
TGTGGCACTGAGTGTAATAGGTGCTATCCTGAATTGTTTGTCTTGGTCAAATGTTGTAAGGAACTGGTGTCATAATGTATGAGAAGCATAAAACAAGTTTTCCTGAGTAACTAATTATTGATATTGTGGATCTGTTATTCCTGCAGGAAGTAAAATAATTTCTCTATGCCCCTGCAATTACTTGCTCCAGCATTAAAAGTGAACCTTTGCTGCAGTTAAGGAGTTGCTTGGAAAAGAAAGTGTTGACATTTCACTCAAGACCTTGCAACATAATTTGCTGTGAGATTTCTTTGCAATACTTTTGATGACAGTTTGTGAAACTAAAGTTTGAGTGAAGTACTCCTAAACAAAGTTAAACTTTCTGGTAGTGAAAAGGGAGTTCATTGTTGTATACTGTAAGAAATTGTGTGCAGACCTGTTGACATTGATTGTAAGGTTGCAAGTTGCCTGTGTTGAAGAAATGAGAGGCAAAGAAAGTGGTAAGCAAAACAGTATACATGTTGCTGTTATGGAAAGTGAACAGATGAACATATGCAGACAAAAGAAAGTATTGCTGGCCAACTAAGTCTGGCAATTCATGCTGCTGTACCACAGCATTGTTTGAGTGCATTTCATTAGAAATACTTCTGATAGACAGATAGAGGCAAATGTGTGTTTTGCTTTTCAGGCATGTGTTGCAGCCGTGCAAAGTCAAGTTAAAATCTTGTCAGAGTAATGATCCTACTCTTGAGAGTCTAAGTGGTTTATGCAAAGTGAAGTTAAATCTTTGAGAATGATTATTCTAGTTATAAAATTTCAAAGACAGCTAGAAAAAAAGTTGGAGTAGATTTTTTAATAAAGTGTTAATTAAAAAAATAGCTTCTGAAACAAAGGTAATGGAAGCCTTTTCAGAAAGACCTTGAACAAAAATAAGATGCTTTGATCTAACAACATACAGATAGTTTTAAAAAGTTGTTGGTTGGCCTTGACCAGTGAAAAAATTGTCAGAATAAAATTAAAGAAGGAAAGGTTCCCAAACTTTCACAAGCTGGAGTAGTGAAAAAAGAGCAGTAATATAAAAAGTGAGTGGAATCTCCTAATGCAAAGAGTAATGGAAATTGTGTTATTTGAAATTGTGTTATTTGAATTGTAAGATGAAATGCAAGAATGTTTCACATTAGTGGTTTGGACATTACAATGGATGAGTAGAGCTTAAGATGTGATGTTATGTTGTTCATCTCGCCTTCCTTCTTTTTGGTTGGGTTCGGAGCTGATCTCTGCTCCGACTCTGCCACTTCTAAAGCTCAAAGAGTCCTTACTGGCTCGAGGCTAGCCCTTTATCCCAGCATGCTTAGCAGTAGCTACCCAGATCTCGTTTGCAGCATCGAGTTTGTCTTCTGCTGGCTCAGGCTAAGTAGTGATTTTTTTTCTATAAAAATTCTAATTGTTTAAGGCTAAGCTTCTTCAGCGTTTAGTGATTACTCCTCCTTTATCACCCCTATCCTCGTTGCTGTTGTTTTGCTGTTGTTAGGCCTTCATTTTCTCTCAGGCCTTTACCTGTGTGTTGTTGTTGTTGGCGGCCCGTTTTTCTTGAGGGTTGTTTCCTTCTTGTCCTGTTATCCCTCCTTGCTACCTAGGGAGAAGCCATTTTAGTTAGAGGCCTTCTCCCTTTGGGAGTAATAGCCATTTAACTTAGAGGCTAAAACCCCACTTCTTCTTTCCTCTTCTAAAAAAATCCGACGACAAACTGGCATATTCATCGGCTCCACCTTCGGGGCCGACAAAAGGATAGTTGGCTCCGAGGAGTCTTTTTTTCTCTGGCGGCTCCATCAGTGTCTTCAGAGTTGTCCTGGACCCAAAAAAGATCGAGATCTCCTTCGCTGGACCTGGTGAGATCTGTGCCTCAGTCTCCACTTTTGCAGTCAGTGGCAGGTAGTCACCGGTCCTCGGCCCACTCCTCTCGATCATCCAGGAGTTTATCGGATTATAGGATGATGATGTAGAGAGAGTGGTGAAGAGGCTGCTCAAGAAATGGGTATTTGCTCAGTTGTCGGTCCTAGCCCTGAAGGAAGTGGCGCTGTTGTGCGAACCAGTTCCTGTCTCTTATTCCTCTTCCGACTGCATCCAGTTTGGAGCCAGAGTGCATGGAAGTAGTAGTGGTGGAACCGTCTGTTCCGACAACCCTTGCCCTGTCAGTTCTGACATCCGCTCTGACCTCCTCAATAGTTCGCTCTGTCTAAGGGTCTGGGTGCCGAGACTCTCTCATTGGCTCCGAGGGGGGGAAGTGGCATCGGACCCTTGTCCGACCCCGCACTCCCTCTCGGAGCCCGGTGCAGGTGAGTTCGGCTCTCACATCTGCTTCGGAGCCATCGCCTTCGGTGCGGAGGAAGTCTCCAGGCTCCTCGTAGCCAGAGCCTACCTCTGTTCTGGACCGAGGTGCCTTCGAGGTGATGAATAGTGTGCTGTCTACCGAGACCGCTCCAACCTCGGCTCCATTGCTCCATCCCCATTGATACCGGTGTCTGCCTCGGATCCTCCTCTCCACCCCAAGCGTAGGGAACCAATGCCCCAGGATGCCCCACAGGGCAACCCCTCTTCTTCCAAGACCTCTCCTGAGCATGCCTCCGAGGAGTTTCCCAGGAAGAAAAGATGTAAGAGGAAGCATGTGGACTCCCCTGAGTCCTTCATTTCTGACATGGTCTTGGATGACTCGGAAGGGTCCCCACTGTCCCCCTCTAAGGACGTCTCATTCTCAGACATCCTGGAAATCCTTAGACAGAGGGGAAACTGGAAGTTCCTTTCCCCTTCAGAGGACGAGTCCGTGTACCTGGACACGGTTGGTTCCCGACCCTCCACCTCCTGGGTGTGTCCACCTTTTGACCCACTTTTGTCTGTAGTGAGTCGAAAGGAGTGGAATGCTCCAGAGACCATGGACCCCGTTCCGAGAAGGCCTAACAAATTCATTACTGCACCAGAGGACAAGACATTTCTCTCTAAAGGCATGCCAGTTGATGCTATGGTGGTGGCAGCAGCCACCAAGAAGGGACTCATGGAGACTTCCTCTTCTATTCATCCGCCAAAAAGGAGTCTAGAGCCATGGATAGATATGAGGTGCGTTTTCTCTTCAGCGGCCTTTACTCTTCGGTCGCCGAACTATTTGACACATTTCACAAGACCTCCGAGGGATCTCCTTAAAGAGCTGGGTAATACCCTCCAGGATCCTTCAGCTGAAGGAGTGGCTTCCAAGTTGGCTAACCAGCTAGTGACCCTAACCTCCATTGTTAACTCCTCCATGTGCCTTATTTCTTACACAGCAGATGGAGTGAGTAGGGTTGCAAGCACAGGAGTGGCTCTTCGCAGACTGTGCCTTTATCAATTTGTGGAGCCCTTCAAGTCCTCCTTTATGAATGTCCCCTTTGACGGCTTGGCCTTGTTCGGGACGCAAGTTTGAGAGACTCTTACCAGGAGTGAATGAGGTGGCTTCTGTCTGCCGTAGGAGTCTGTTTTTCCACTCCATCCTGGCCTTATCCCAAAGGCCAAAAGAGAGGCAAAATGTGGTTCCGTAAATCCCAGGAAGTTTCGCCGGACACTCGTGGAGATAATTCCCCCAGAGGTAGAGGGGGGAAATAACTGGAGATACCGACCTCACAACAGGGATATGTTCTCTGCCAGACCCTTTCAGAATACCTGAAGGATTGCCCGGTTGCCCACCTCTGGAGGCAGTCTGGGCAGAACATCACAGAAGACTCGTGGGTATGGTGCATAATATACAGTGGTTACAAAATTCCATTCTCCAAAACAATCCCAAGAAGTCAAAAACGATCAATCCCAGATGTTCCACCCAATCTTCGGGATCAAGCAGCCTTAGAAGTAAAAAGTTTGCTGCAAAAGAGCCAATGAAGTCCCCGCAGACCAGATCGAATCCGGAACTTACTCAATATTCTTTTTAGTTCCAAAAAAGACAGAGGACTGGAGACCTATCCTGGATCTCAGCAAGTTAAACAGGGCAGTAAAAAAGACCAAGTTCCAGATGGTGATACTACAGTCCATTCTACCCTTTTTGGGTCAGGACCATTGGATGTGCTCTTTCGATCTCCAGGATGCGTACTACCCTTTAAAAATGGACAGGCAGTCCAGGAGACATTTACCCTTCTGGCTGTGAGCCAGTCATTACCAGTTCAGAGCTCTGCCCTTTGGTCTCACCACAGCCCCCAGGGTGTTCAAAATATCCATGGCAGTAGTGACGGCTCACCTGAGACATTTGGGATTCCAGGTGTTTCCTTATCTAGACGACTCCTCACTGCCACCACCGAGCATCATCTCTTAAGGGCTAGGAACCACACAATTCACACTTGTTCATAGGTTCATAGGTTCATACTAGGCTATCTGCCCTAGGGCATTTATAAGCCTAGCCAGAATGTGTTTGGCTTTCGCCACCCATTTTAAATTTATTTTGCTATGCCCTTTTTCGAGGTTAGTATACTGTGCCTCTGTCTAACAGTGACACAGAAGTGATACCTGGGGTAAACCTATGATCTCCCATCCACTCATCAAGATTCCTCTTGAAGAGAGTCAATGAGGGACTCTGCCTAACCTGGACTGGGATTTTATTCCAGAGTGAAGGGAGCCTCTGGGTTATGAATCTGTCCCTCCAGCATGTCCTATTTATTTCAGTGCTGAGGTTCAAGTCTCTCGAGCGTAGCTCGATGGGATTTGGATTTTCTGGGGTGCAGCATGTCCATTAATTCCGGGTTGGACATGGCTTTATACGTCAGGCACAGATCGCCTCTGAACAGGCGGTATGCCACTGAGTAGAGCTGGAGTTTCTTTAACCGGGCAGGATATGGCATCTGTTTGAGCCCTTTGATCCTCTTGGTGAGGTACTTTTGGGGTCTTTTCAGTTGCTGCAGGTGTCTGGTAAGGTACATCCCAAAAGGGGCATTGTACTCAATTATGGGCCTGATGAGGGATGAGTAAAGAGGCACGATGACGTCCCCTGATCTAGATGTGAATCCCTTCATGATTAGGTGGGCTATATAAAATGTTTCTCTAACCACTTTGGCCACGTGGTTGTCAAATGAGAGATTGCTATCAACTTGGGTCCCCAGGTCCCTAATTACTTCTTCTGTACTTAATGGATTACCACCTATGTGGTAATTTGTGGGCACTTTGTTTTTGCCAAAGGGGATGACTATACACTTTTTGGCATTTAGCTTGAGGCCATGGCTCTGGCACCAGTTGTCTGTTTCTATGAGGCCCTTTTGGAGGATGCTTGTGTCGACTGGAGAGTCGATTATGGCGCCCAGTTTGCAGTCATCTGCGAACTTGGTCAGCCACAGTCCTTCCGTGTTGGCCTGTACCTCCGAGAAATATATACCGAACAAGAGAGGTCCCAGGACTGAGCCTTTTGGGACACCACTTATAACTGGTTTGGAGTCTGACATGGCTCCAGCAATTCTAACCATGTGGGTTTTGTCCTTGAGCCAGTTTGCAATCCATCTAGTGACATAGGGGTTTATATTTAAGCTGGTGAGCTTATCTATAATGCCCGAGTGGGGTATTGTATCGAAGGCTTTTGCGAGGTCCAGGTAGGCTGTGTGGACCACCTTCCCCTCGTCAATGGCCTTGGTGACTGTTTCAAAGAAATCAACCAGGTTTAAGACGTAGGATCTGCCCTTAACAAAGCCGAACTGGGTAGGATCCAGTGTTTGTAGGTCCCCAATATCTTTATTTATGAGGTCCATGATGATCCTTTCCATAGCTTTGCAGACCAAGCTAGTCAGGCTTATGGGGCGATAGTTTCCAGGATCCGTTGAGGCACCACCTTTATGGAGAGGGACTACTGTTGCTGTACGCCACTCTTTGGGCACATATATCCTGTAGTAAGGCTGAGATTGAACAGTAGTTTTATGTTTGGGTTTAGCTCTTCTTGGAGTTCATGTAGGACGCAGCCCGGGACACCATCTGGTCCCATTGATGCTGTGTTTTTTGCTTTGGAGAGGGCGGCTCTTACCTGAGCATCTGAGATGTCAGGGGGGCAGCACTCTGCTGGGATAGATATTTGCCCTTTTGGTGGGGAGGGGGGGGAGAAGTTTGCGCTGAACCTGTCAGCTAGGATGTTGGCAATGTCTGTGGGTTCGGTGTATTTTTTGTCATTTTGGACTAATTCTGAGCATATCTGGGAATTACCACCCAGGTTCCTAACATAACTAAAGAAAGCCTTGTGATTGTCCTTAGTGTCCTGTGCAATTTTTCTCTCAAAGCTGGCCTTAGACAATTTTATGTGTGCCCATAGTTTTTTGCTAATACTGATCAGTGATGCTTTCCCTTTTTGGGATTTTGCTCTGTCATTTAGTAGCTTCCTCCTTCTATTGTATAGTTTGTTTATGGCTAGGGTCCACCAGACAGGATGTCTGCCTTTGGAGGATTGGGTCTTGGTTTTATTTGGGATCGCATGATCCATGCATTCCTGAAGGTGTTCATAGAATGCGTTTATAAAGGATTCTGCGGTCTGGGCCGTATTTTCCACAGGTCCGGGGGCTTTGAAGGATTCCACCTCAGTTTTGAGGAGTGTGAAATTTGCTTTAGAGAAGTTTTTCACTGTGGTTTTCTGGGCAGGGGGTGGGGTCGGGATGTGAATATCCAGTGAGATTAGTTTATGGTCTGATCTTACCAGTGAGGGATACACTTCTGGTCTGGAGCATAGAGTCCCCATGTTGGTGATGATCAGGTCCAGTATGTTTTCCCCTCTTGTGGGAGTGGTAACAAGTTGTTCCATAGCATTTGAGTTTATAAATTCTAGGAACCTTTGGGCTAGGGTGTTGCAGCTAGAGTAATGCTCCCAGTCTATGTTTGGGTAGTTGAAGTCGCCCAATATAGTGGTGTTTGGAGAGACCTTCATATTTTCCAGTGTTCTCAGGAAGGCCGAGTGGGGTTCCTGGGTTTGGGAGGGTGGTCTGTAGCAGGCTATAAACTGGAAGGCAGTTTTACCCACTGTTAGTTGCACATGGATAGTCTCTGATGCTTCGTGCTTTGCCACCAACCTGGAGGTGTGGGTATCTTTGATGAATATCGATACTCCCCCTCCTTTTGTGGTTCGGTCCAAGTTTTGGGGCCTAAAAGCATGGTATGAGGTATAACCTGGTAGTGCTGGGGTGCTCTCGGGAGCCCTGAACCAGGTTTCTGTTACTGCACAGATATCGATGTTCTCCATGCTAAGGAGAGTTTCGAGTGCGTGCATCTTGAGGTTGAGACTTCTGGCGTTGAGTAGCATTACTCTTAGTTTCTTATCCCTTGTGATACCTATGGAGGTGGGTTTGTCTTTTGAGCCTTGCCTAAAAAGGCACTATGGGGGTAGCAAGAGCCTTTGCCAATATCCGAAAGGCCAGGGGTGACAGGTGCAAGCCATCCCTAGCGAAGCATCGTGGCTTGTCGAGCATATCATCCCAAGCTGACAGGCATTGGATCCCCTTTGAATGACACCAGTACTTAAGCCAATTGTTGAAATTGATCATCTTGTCTTCATATTGTGGCATCATTCTTGGTGAGGGTAAGATGCTACTCAAGGTCAGGGTCATACCGGCCTGGGCTACATGCTCAGAGAGCTCCTTTATGTCTCTTTTCATGTAGTCCAGGGAGGTACGTCTCAGGTCATTCACACCAGCATGGACAATGACTGAGTCATATTTGTACTTGCCTTGGAGTGCCCTGAGTGCTTGTGTTATGTGGCGGATCCTAGCGCCCGACAGGCTGCTCACCGTGACCCTCTCCTTGTTCAGCCTGGTGAGCGGGACATCAGTGTGCCTGATGATAGAGTCACCTATTACAAGTGTATCAGGTGTGTTGTTTAGTCTTAAGGGCTGTGACTGTTTGACACACTGGCTTTGTGAGATATGTGTTGCACGTGTTTTGTTTTGGGGTAGCGGCTGCTTTGGTGTCTGCTTTGGAGGTCTCTGCTGCTTCGGCAGATCTTTATTTAGAGCCTCCGAGTATGTTTTTGTGTGATTATGTGTTTGGTTTGCTGTCGTGGTAGGTCTATGTGAGACTGGAATTGTAGTGAGTGTGGTTTCCTTCTCCTCCTGACTGGTTATGCCAGTACTGAGTTGAGAGAGCTTAGCCTCCAGTTTGGCTATATGGTTGCATCTCTCACATGTGTTGGAATTTGTTGGGAGGAGGAGAGGGTTGTCTGTGTACATGAGGCAGTTGTAACATTGCATCAAGATTCCCAGATTCACCAGCTGGACCGGAGAGGAGATTGACAACTGACCATTGGACATGCTAGAATAATATTGGGAATTCCTTAATAATTGAAAACCAGGGCCAGTGGGGAGTGAGGGTGTAGTGCTTTTAATTTTTAGTGCTGACTTGTATAATTGCTTTAGTGAGCAAGTGCCAGGTAACTTAAGTGCAATGTGTTACAGGTAACTTAAATGCAAAAATGACAAACAGTAACTTTCTTTCATGTGAAACAAGGAAATAAGTACAGTAAGCAATGCAGATATCACTAGTGATCCACAGAAGCGCTGAGAAGCCGCGTATTAGGTGGAATTAGCGTTCCAGCGAAATAACAAGCAAACAAACAGCAAGCATATAAACAAAGCTAGATTCAGCAGGCCTGGATCTAGTCTATGCTACAGCAAACAAGGTGTACCAATTTCAGTAAGATACAGTTCAAATATTCAGGCACTATAAACCTTTAACCAGAAATTCCCAGCTCAGAAGGGCAGAGTCCAGCCTCTTCTCCCACAAGAGTGCAGACCACAAACCTTCTTAATGTAAAATAACTGGCCTGAAGCCCAAGTGCTTAAACCAGAACTAATACACTTTAAGAATAACAAACACTGGGCTCTCAGTCAGCAGTTCCCAACTTAGAAGGATGAAAGCTACTTGTCCTGCCACCACAGTGCATGCCACAAACTTTCCTAATGTAAAACAACTGGTCTGAAGCCCAAGTGCTTAATCCAAAAGACTTAGAATGATAGCTACACTTTAATCAAGTTACTACCAAGCAGTAATAAATACAATTGAATACTTTAGAGAATGCCTGGATTAGTGTTCAAGTTACACAAACAAAGCTAGATCCAGCAGGCCCGAATCCAGTCTATGCCACAGCAAACAAGGTGCACCAACTTCAGTAAGAAGCAGTTCAGATATGCATGCACTATAAGCCTTCAACCAGAAATTCCCAGCTCAGAAGGGCAGAGTCCAGCCTCTCCTCCCACAAGAGTGCAGACCACGAACCCTCTTAATTTAAAATAACTGGCCTGAAAGCCCAAGTGCTTAAACCAGAATTAATACACTTTTAGAATAACAGACACTGAGCCCTCAATCAGCAGTTCCCAACCTAGAAGGATGTAAGCTACCTGTTCTGCCACTACAGTGCAGACCACAAACCCTCTCAGTGCAAAACAACTGGTCCGAAGCCCAAGTGTTTAAACCAAAAGGCTTAGAATGAGTTACACCAAGCAGTAATAAATACAATTGAGTACTTTTAAGATGATGCAAAAGTAAAAAAAGTAGGTAGAAACACAAGTACAGTAAAAGCAGATTATTTTTTTTTTTTTTTTCTGAACAAGTGCTGAGATCAAAGAAACAGATTTGAGTGCTGAAACTAGAAAACTGGCTAGTTATAAGAAAAAACAACTAAGCTAGAAGGCTTCCCTCCAACACAGAAGGGCTTGGGGGCTCAGAAGCCTACAAATAGTCTATACCACTTAACAGGAAAGGCAGGAAACAAGCTTAAATTTTTTTTTCTGTTTCCCAGATGCTCTCTTTGTACACAGTAGGAGTGCCTGAAATCAGAATATGATATCACTGCACTCAGTTGAGTGAGCAAATGAGATGGGCCCAGAAGGAGTATCCAAACACAAATTTACAAGAGGGGCGGACAGTTGCAAGGCAAGAGCAGAGTGAAAACTTCCAGTTCAGTTAATATTCCTTCCACACAGTTAAAATCAATTTAAATACTGTAATTTTTGGGAAAAAAGAGCAGATAAAGGTACTTAAATTCTCTTATACGTCCAGTTGAATATAGCAAGTTCTTAGCCGGCCAAAGCTGAGGTTTTTAAGCAGAAAATATTTCACACTGTACCACTTAAATAGGCAAGGACAGGAAATCAAAGAATGTGACTACCCCCACACGTGTAATTACTAGCAAATAACAGAATTCAGCCAACACTGACTAACTTCCAGTTCAGCTAATATTCCTTCCCCACAGTTAAAATCAATTTAAATACTGTATTTTTTTTAAAAAAAAAGAGCAGATAAAGGTACTTAAATTCTCTTATACGTCCAGTTGAATATAGCAAGTTCTTAGCCGGCCAAAGCTGAGGTTTTTAAGCAGAAAATATTTCACACTGTACCACTTAAATAGGCAAGGACAGGAAATCAAAGAATGTGACTACCCCTACACCTGTAATTACTAGCAAATAACAAAATTCAGCAAACACTGACTAACTTCCAGTTCAGCTAATATTCCTTCCACACAGTTAAAATCAATTTAAATACTGTATTTTTGAAAAAAAGAGCAGATAAAGGTACTTAAATTCTCTTATACGTCCAGTTGAATATAGCAAGTTCTTTGCCGGACAAAGCTGAGGTTTTAATCGCAATAAATTACAAAAAGTCTGCCTTGTTGCCCTCTCAGTGTATTACTTTTATAGGCGCTCAACTAAGTACAAGAGACATGATAGCCAAACTCCCACAAGAAAGGGTGCTTGCCAGTTGACGTCAGGTCTCTCTCCTCTTGTCAAACTCAAAGGTTCAGGCACGGTTAGTCCTAAAGGTCTTGAGTTTGATGGTGGCTGCCTTTACTCTAGTCCCGTTAGCTCGTTGCCATATGAGGATTTTGCAATGGCTCCTCTTCACTCAGTGGTCGTATCAGGATCTACCAATGTCACACATGATCTTAATCACGGATGCTTGCAAGAACAATCTACAGTGGTGGCTGCACTCTCCCCTAGTCACTCTAGGCAGACCCTTTGTAGCCCCTCATCCGGTAGCCGCAGTAACCACGGACACTTCCCAGATAGGGGGGGGGGCATTATCTGGGGCAGACGGTCCAAGGAACTTGGCAACCTCACGAGTACCATTTGCACATCAATGTCCTGGAGATGAAAGCGGTGTTATTAGCATTGCAAGCACTTCACAACTCTCTTCCTTTGGGCTCTATAGCAATTCAGACGGACAACATGTCCATAGTGTGGTACATCAACAAACAGGGCGGAATCACATCTTACCCCTTGTGTCAGGAGGCCGTTCTAGTATGGCAATGGGCGATTTCCTCTCAGTATTTTCTGGTTGAAGCGCACATCCCGGGGAAGTCCAGCGTGATAGCGGACAAGCTCAGCAGGGCAATTCAAATGCCCCACGAGTGGTCTCCGAAACAGGATGTGGTGGATATGATCTTCCGCAGATGGGGCCAGCCATGCGGCGATCTTTTCACCTCACACCTAAATAACAAATGCAGCAGCTACTTTGCGCTAGTTCCCCCACCGGGACAGTCACCCAGAGATGCACTTATCCATGATTGCCCCCCCCCCCCCGGATTCTTTGCGCCTTTCCTCCAATTCTAAAAGTTCTTCAGAAAACAAAGTTGTTGAGTCGCAAGCTGATCCTCATTGCGCCTTACTGGCCTCATCAGGTATGGTTCCTGTTCCTTTGGCATTACCTGCAAGAGGAGCTTTGGAATTCTGGACCCGGTTCCAGATCTCCTGACACATCAGCCGGGTGCTCTTCATCCCTCCATTCAAACTCTCAAGCTGACAGCTTGGTTTCTCCACTTCCAGTCCTAGCCAGGCTTCCGGATATCTCACCTATGGTTCATCATATTTTAGTCTCTTCTCACAAACCAACTACTAGAAAACTTTAAGCTTGGAAATGGAAGAGGTTCTCTTTCTGGGCCAAACAAAATGGCATTGATCCCTTTACAGCACCAATTTCAAAAATTTGGACTTCCTGGCCGAAACTTTTGAGAAAGGAGCAGCGACTGCTATGATTTGAGTTCAACTGGCTGCTATTTCTAATTTTCATGTGGGTCTTTGGGTTCTAACTTCATGTCCCACAAACTATGTAGGGCCTTTTTGAAAGGTGCTACCCTATTAAGGCCTCCCATCCGAGAACCTCTCCATCCTTGGGATTTAAATTTACTACTAGCGGCTCTAATCCTCCCTCCCTTTGAACCAGCTGCTTCTTGTCCTTTAAAATTCTTATCATGGAAGACCATTTTCCTGATTGCAGTTACATCAGCTAGATGGGTTTCCGAGTTACAGACACTTTCTAGCTGCCCTCCTTATATGATTTTTCACACGGATAGAGTATCTCTGAGAACAAATCCTTCCTTTTTAGCAAAAGTCTGTTCAGAGTATAATTTGAATCAGTCCATTGAACTCCCTGTATTCTTTCCAAATTATGGCAACAAGGCAGAGTATAAGCTACACCAATTGGATGTCCACAGGCAGTTACGATTTTATCTTCAAAGAAGCAAGGACATCAGAAAATCAGATCAGCTCTTTGTATCCTTCTCACAGAGTAAGCAAGGCTCACCAGTTTCCAAAGGGACTTTGTCAAAATGGCTGTCTGATACTATTACTTATGCTTATGAGTCTCGGAATGTGTCTGTCCCGGGAAAGGTAAGGGGACACTCTACTAGGCCATTGGCTACCTCCATAGCTTTTCAAGCCAAGCTTCCATTAGATACTGTTTGTGCGGCAGCAACATGGGCTATGCCCCATACCTTCATTAATCATTACAAAGTGGACATGGCCTCTCGGAACAGGGCATCTTTTGGTTCCACGGTTCTGAAGTCTCTCTTCCAGTGAGCCACCCAGGATTTAGGTGCTGGGGACGGTGTCCCAACCAGAAAGAAAGAACGCAAGATGGAGAACATAACATAAAAAGTTATGTTCTTACCATAATGTTCCATGTTTGTTGTCCTTTTATCTCGCCTTCCTTCTTGCGTCCCTCCCTCCCTCCTTCTCAATCCTGGATGATTGAGAGGAATTTCCTTTTTTGACTGATTTGGCTGAGTTTCCTTTGCCTTTCACCTATTGGTGTAGTCCTTGTCACCATGGTTGTTTTTTTTTTTTTTTTGGTGCAAGGAAGCAGTATTGTTTAGTTACCTCCTTTATTTGGTAATTTATAGTTCTATCTAGTTGTTAGTTCTCACAAACGAAATCTGGGTAGCTCCCACTAACCATGCTGGGATAAGGGGCTAGCCTCGAGCCAATAAGGACTCTTCGAGCTTTAGAAGTGGCCGGGTCGGAGGTGAGATCGGCTCCAAACCCAACCAGAAAGAAGGAAAGAGAGATAAAGGACAACAAACATGAAATGTTATGGTAAGAACATAACTTCTTTTTTTCACAAGTGTAAAGAGATTTCAGAGCTCATAGTTTTTAAGCACAAAGATACTCAAATATCCAAGGAATTTGGTTTTGTAATAGTTACAAACCCAAGAAATGCCAGTGATACCAGGTAAGCCATGAATGGACTATAAAATGGTCAAGTCAGAACAACCCAGACAGACCTCGATTGATACTGTTTAGAGTGAGTTCCTCTAGAGACTTTATTTTATTTTTGTTTTCCGGAGTAAAGCACTTATCTCAATGACCCTTTTTCAGACCCTGCCCAAGAGTGGTGTCTGGTTAAGTGACTTGCTCAGAGTCACACAGGCAGTGGAGGCTGAGGGAATTGAACCTTGCACCACTGGACCACAGAAAACAGCTTGTTAATTCCCTAAGCCAACTGCTAGTATTTCATAGATACTGTGCCATGGTACAAGTGGTAGATTTTTGTAATCCAGCTGAGATTTGTGTTGGCTAGCTGGCCATTGTATTCTTTCATACCCCCAGGTCTGAGCTGAAAGGTCATGTAATATATTTCTTCACTTGTGAGAGAAGTGCTGTGTAAGAAAATGGGCCATAGTTAAAACTGAAGGAGTGAGTCAAAGTGGAAGGAAGAGGACGTTCCACTGTGTCACTCACCTTCTTTGAAAAGGAAACCTCTTGACAGAGGATAGTTTAGTCTCATAGGAGCCTGGGGTCTGTATGGCTAGACAAGGGGGGAGTCCTTCTGGCATGCAATACAGACTCTGAGGAGAGGAATGGAGCCTGAATGGAAACAGACAGAAAGGAATGAGACTCCATATGTCTTGAAGAAAACAGCTACAGTAAAATCTCAGTTAACCGGCACCCGTGGGGATTGGTAGATGACGGATAACTCTGGTTGCTTGAGAGTTGCTATTAAAAATAGGCCTAACTAATACTGTACCCTATACTATTTGTTTGGTTTGACTTGTTCTCAGGTTGGGGAGAGAGGGAATTTATTCCCATCTTCCTTTTTAAAACTGTAAGACACTAAAAATGTAATCTATGTTTCTGTGGGGGAAAACAAAGTGCAACACTTGAAAACTGTACTGTATTTCTTCGATATTTTTTTGCTGGTTGTTTTAGAGTGGTAGTTGCTTGAGTTCCAGTTAACTGAGAGTTTACTGTAGTAAGAATTGAGTGAGACACTAGTGCAGCAGTGCTTTGAATTTGTCTTGGGACTAAAACCGTCAACGCCTACATGTAAAGCCGCGACTCTAGACACTACTTCTTTATGATAGAAACAGAAGTCATTGTTGCTTGATAGAAGAAACTGGAAAAACTGCTAAAGAAAAATGAGTGTGTAGCATGGTTGGCAAGTCAAAACAACCTTTATTGTATATGCAGACTCCAAACAAAAAAAAAGTTATTTTGTGGGGAAATTGAAACTGTGTAAAATGATTGATTGGACTATTACAGACAATATTTTTGCAAAGAAAAAAATCTGGAATTTCATGCATTTTCTGTTATGTTGAATGAAATAATTTGATATGACCATCAGTTATGTTTAACTTTCAGTTAAACTAAAGTTGCTACCTTGAGGGTACTCCCTAAAGTGTGTGCAAACAATTTTAGTACATTAAAAGTATATACTGATTTGAGTTCATTCCCTTTTATGTATTACAGTTTTATAGTGTGTGTGTAGATATATGCACATACTGGTAAAAACACAAAAGTAAAAACAACTAAAATAATTAAACGAGGCTCTGGGACAACTTGTCAGAAGACTTTTATTACGTGAAGCGCTTTTCGTCTGTTATGGTGACCGGACTTCATCAGACAATGAACAATGCTATTCACTCCATTTAAACCCTAGTAAAATCACATGATTAAAAATTGTCAATTATCCATTTAAATTAAAATCAATTAAACAATCAAATCATTACGTGTTGTTAATAATTGGCCTAAATGTAGTCTAAAACAACAGCCTTAAAAAGTTGTCAAAACAACTAAAACAGTATATATAATGATGTATATACAAATACAACAATTCATTTTAATATAATAGCCTTAGTCTCCCATTCACTAAACTTTAATATACACATAAAATAATTCATTTAATGAATGAATGAATGAATGAATATAAATAACAGTTAAAATAACAAATTGAAAAAATGTGTGCAAAGTATGAAAAAACATACAATCTATTGGTCACTATAACAGCCCTTTGAGTATTGCTTACCTAGTTTGCTGAAGTCTAATTAAATCATATGAAAAAAAATATATATCTATATATATATATATATATATATATATAAAGTCATCTAAACAAGCTCTTGAGTTTTAAAAAACAAGAAATAGCGCAGCATTCATTTAGACCTGGGTAATAGTGGGCATTAACTCTTAAGTTGGCATAATAGTTCCGATTTTTCCAGCAGCTAATTACTAAGGCCACCTCTCACATCTTGTGTCACTTGGTCAATAATCCTAAAACTGAACCTGTGGGTTGGGAAAGCAGAAATATGTCTAGCCAAGGCATTTTCAGACTTATTCTTTCTTATAGCATATAAGTGTTCGTAAATATGTTCCTTAAATTTTCTCTCGGTCTTCCCATTGTAAAAAGCTGAACAGCTAGTACACTGAGCAAGATAGACCACCATTTTAGTGTTGCAGTTGAACTGTCTTTT
Source organism: Protopterus annectens (assembly GCF_019279795.1). Lineage (NCBI taxonomy): Eukaryota > Metazoa > Chordata > Ceratodontiformes > Protopteridae > Protopterus > Protopterus annectens. The sequence continues at coordinate 1,434,201,397 of NC_056732.1, forward strand.
TACAGAATAAGTGACCTCCCTTAAAATGAATCTTTGGCCAGTAGCTATAGAACCACAAACATTACAGGACTCACATTTATACATATCCGGATTCCTAACCATCACAGGGATAGGTGTTTCCAAAAGTTGTTTTAAATTATTCCCTTTCCTGTATGTTATTACCAGGGTACACCCTACTTTATCAAAAATGGACCTATCATTGATTAAAATGCTCCAATTTGTATAATAATCTTCTTTAATTCCACTGAATCCAAGCTAAAGTTCAAAATTAAATTAATATTATAGTTGTAGGGCCTAGAAGTAGATGTTGTTAAATGACAAGTTCCATCTGTGGTGTCCTGAACTTCAGTTGGTGTACCTAGTGGAGTCACTAATCTTACTGGTATCTTTAAAATTGGTTGATAGGTCCCTGCTGTTCGTTTCCGAATAACTTCTACTGACAAATCATGTACCAAAGGTTCAGGGTAACCTCTCTTAAGAAACATTTGGGTTAATAAGTCACATTCTTCATATAAATCACTCTCTCTTGTGACCATCCTAGCTGCTCGTACAAACTGGCCTTTAACTACTAAACGTTTTTGACTCAATGGATGTAAACTTGTGTAATGAAGGAAGGTATTAGAATAGTAGCTGTATAACAATTTAAGTCTAAATCTTTCTTTAGTAAAACATCTAAATAAGCGATGCTATCATAACCAGAGTTACTGCTGAAACTCAAAAAATCACTACTCTCATTAAACCCATGTAGGATAGTGTTAGCTGTAAATTCATCTCCATCAAGTAAAATGAAGATATCATCCAGAAAGCGAGTATAATAAAGAATATGGTGCATAACATTTTCATTATTAAAGACATACGTGTGTTCCCACTGGGCCATCACCATATTGGCAAAGCTTGCGGCACATGGTGAGCCCATAGCCACTCCTATACGTTGCAGAAAAATATCTTGTTCAAAACTGAAGAAATTATTAAATAAAATAATATTAAGTAATTCTTTCACCAATCTCAAATCAGTATGTGAAGCACCATATACATGCATCCTGGCCAAAACAAACTCAATACCTTCTTCATGGGGTATAGAAGAGTCTTAAGTCATGGACATCAACAGTAAAAAAATTACAGTTAGCTTTAAGTTCAACTTGAGATATATCAAGTAAAAAAGACCATGAGTCACGGCAAATTTGCTTTTCTTGGCTAACATACTTCTTTAAAATGTTATCAACTAATTTGGCACAGGCATAAGTTATAAAATGTCGTGCATCGACAAGCACCCTAATAGGTGGGTCAAATAAATTCTTATGTATTTCCGGTAGACCGAAAATTCTTGGTAACCTGGGAAAAATATTCGTCAAATAGTTTAATGTGCTCAGGTCAATGACTGCTTCACTAAATAAGTCATTCAAATACGGGTTTATTCGATGGTAAGCAACATTCAATTCATTTAGACTAACCTTTTCGTATGTGTCGCTCCCTAGAATTACATTCATTTTCAATGTATAATCCATTGTATCCATAAATACTAAACCCCCTCCCTTATCTGGTTTCATTATTCTCAAAGGTTGTTTTCTGATGTCAGATAACATTCACTTATTTTGTAAAGAGACATTTCAACTGCAACACTAAAATGGTGGTCTGTCTTGCTCAGTGTACTAGCTACTAGCTGTTCAGCTTTTTACATTGGGAAGACCGAGAGAAAATTTAAGGAATGTATTTACGAACACTTATATGCTATAAGAAAGAATAAGTCTGAAAATGCCTTGGCTAGACATATTTCTGCTTTCCCAAAGCAAAGGTTCAGTTTTAGGATTATTGACCAAGTGACACAAGATGTGAAAGGTGGCCCTAGTAATTGGCTGCTGGAAAAATCGGAACTATTATGGCAATTTAAAGTTAATGCCCACCATTACTCAGGTCTAAATGAATGTTGCTCTATTGCTTGTTTTTTAAAACTCGAGAGTTTGTGTAGATGACTTTAAAAAAAAAATATATATATATATATATATATATATATATATATATATCTGTGTGTGTGTGTGTGTGTATATATATATATATTTTTTTTTTCATATGATTTAATTAAACTTCAGCAAACTAGGTAAACAATACTCGAAGGGCTGTTGTTATAGTGACCAATAGATTGTATGTTTTTTCATACTTTACACACATTTTTTCAATTTATTTTAACTGTTATTTGTATTCGTTCATTAAATGAATTATTTTGTGTGTGTATTAAAGTTTAGTGAATGGGAGACTAAGCCTATAATATTAAAATTAATTTTTGTATTTGTATATATATCATTATATATACTGTTTTAGTTGTTTTGACAACTTTTTTAGGCTATTTTAGACTACATTTAGGTCAATTACTAACAATGTGTAATGATTTGATTGTTACTTTTAACTTAAATGGATAATTGACAATTTTTAATCATGTGATTTTACTAGGGTTTAAATGGAGTGAATATTATTGTTTATTGTCTGATGCAGTCCGGTCACCGTACCAGACGAAAAGTGCTTCACGTTAATAAAGTCTTCAGACAAGTTGTCCCAGAGCCTCGTTTAATTATTTTTAGATATATGCACATACTTTTCTTAAATAATGTCTTTGCATAATGGTTCTGTGGTGTTCTTTTGATTTTGTTACATATCCTGCTGCTTTTTTTGATGTACTGTGCATGCGTATGGGACTTGCATTAGATTCCCACAAGCAACAGAGAAAGGAAGGACTCTGCTGCTCCTTTTTTTTCTTTTTCTTGAAAGTTTGAAATTCAGACACTTTAGAGATGCAAGAGAGACAAGATGGAGAAAATACAAGGAAAATCAGATACGTTTCTTTAGTTTTGAATAACGTACCTGATTTTCCTAGTATGTTCTCCATCCTTTTCTTCTGTACCTTCGGACTGTCCGGATTTAAAATTTTATTATTATTATTTATTTATTTTTTTTGTCATGGTGAAGAAAACTTAACTTAAAAAGCATATATTACTGGGTGACGGAACTTTTTTCCACCGGAATCTCTTTTAAAGTTTTTTTGTCTAGTCCTTCTAGCATGTCGAGGGATCAGTTGCTAGTGTCCTCTCCTGCTCAGCTGGTGAACCTGGGAATATTGAGGCAATGTTACAATTGCCTCATGTACACAGACAACCCTCTCCTCCTCCCACAAAACACAAATACATGCGAGAGATGCAACTATACGGCCAAACTGGAGGCTGAGCTCTCTCAGCATAGGACTGGCAAGACCAGTCAGGAGGAGAAGGTTACCACACACACTATAGACCCAGTCTCACATAGTACCATCACAACCTCAAATCATACACATAAACACACAAAGACATACTCGTCGGCTCTGATCAAAAATCTACCAAAACAGCAGAGGCCACCAAAGCAGACACCCAAACAACCACCACCTCAGAACACAACACCTGCAACACATAGACCTCACAGTCAGAGTGTCAAACAGTCACATCCCTTAAGGCCAAACACAATGCCAGACACACTAGTCATTGGTGACTCCATAGTCAGACACACTGACGTCCCGCTCACCAGACTGAGTAAGGAGAAGGTCACAGTAAGCTGCCTGTCGGGCTAGAATCCGCCACATAGCAAGCAGTCTGGTCTGTCAACAGCAGGTACAAATATGACTCAGTCATTGTCCACGCTGGTGTAAACGACCTGAGGCGTACCTCCTTGGACTACATGAAAAGAGACATTGAGGAGCTCTCTGATTATGTAGTCCAGGCAGGTATGACCCTGACCTTGAGCAGTATCCTACCTTCACCAAGAATGATGCCACAATACAGAGATAAGATGATCAGCTTTAACAATTGGCTTAAACTCTGGTGTCATTCAAAGGGGATCCAATGTCTGTCTGCCTGGGATGACATGCTGGACAAGCCACGCTGCTCGCAAGGCGGCTTGCACCTGTCACCCTGGGATTCCGGATATTGGCAAAGGCTCTTGCCACCCCCATAGTGCCTTTTTAGGCAAGGCTCAAATTCTAAACCTACCACCCTAGAACACAAAAGGAAAAACTAAGGGTAATGCTGCTCAATGCCAGAAGTCTAAATCTCAAAATGCACGACTCGAGGCCCTTCTCAGTATGGAGAACATCGATGTCTGTGCAGTGACAGAAACCTGGTTCAAGGCTCCTGAGAGCACCCCAGCACTATCAGGTTTTACCTCTTATCATGCGTTCCGCCCCAAAATCCGGACAATACCAAGAAAGGAGGGGGTATCCATATTCATCAAAGACACCCACACCTCAAGACTGGTGGCAACGCACGATGCATCGGAGACCATCCAGGTGCAATTAACCATAGGCAAGACTGCTCTGCAAATTGTAGCATGTTACAGGCCACCCTCACAAACTCAGGAACCTCACATGGCCTTCCTGAAAACACTAGAGGGATAAATGTATCACCAAACACCATCATACTAGGTGACTTCAATTACCCTAATATAGACTGGGAACACTACTCAAGCCCAAACACCCTAGCCCAAAAGTTCCTGGAATTCATAAACTCAAATGCCATGGAACAACTAGTCACCATCCCCACAAGAGGAGAAAACATACTTGATCTCATCATCACGAACATGGGAGCACAATGTTCAACACCAGAAGTATACCCCTCACTGGTGAGATCAGATCACAAACTAATCTCGCTGGAGGTCCTCATCCCACCCCACCTGAAATAAAAAAGACCACAGTAAAGAACTTCTCGAATGCCCACTTCTCACTTCTAAAGACTAGTGTGGTCTCCTTTAAGGCCCCAGAGCCGACGGAAAACAGTACTCAAGCCGCTGAATCACTTACAAATGCCTTCTACCAGCACCTGCAGGACTGCATGGATAAGGCAATCCCAAGCAAAACAAAGACTCTTTGTACCAAAGGCAAGCGTCCACTCTGGTGGACCCCAGCCATAAACAAACTCTACAACAAAAGGAGGAAGCTACTACAAGATAGAGCAAAATCCTTAAAAGGTAAGACACCCTTGATCACTATAAGTAAAAACTAAGAGCTCTCATAAAATCATCCAAAGCAAATTTTGAGAGAAAAATAGCTAAAGACTCAAAAGACAATCATAAGGCCTTCTTTAGCTATGTTAGAAACCTGGGAGGAAACTCCCAGATATGCTCAGAACTAGTTCAAAATGATGTGAAGATTACTGATCCTACAGACATTGCCAACATACTGGCTGACAGGTTCAGTGCAAACTTCTCCCAAAAGGAGAGATATCTATACCAAGCGATTGCAGCCCCCAAACATCTCCAACGCCCAAGTGAGAACTGCTCTCTCCAAAGCAAAAACACAGCATCCATGGGACCTGATGGTGTCCCCGGCTGTGTGCTCCACGAACTCAACGAGGAATTAAACCCACAGCTAGGACAGCTGTTTAATCATAGTCTTACCTCTGGATACGTCCAGGAGTGGCGCACTGCAACTGTGGTCCCACTTCACAAAGGCGGTGCCTCCACCGACCCTGGAAATTACCGCCCATTAGCTTGACAAGCCTTATCTGCAAAGCCATGGAGAGGATCATAATGGACCTCATAAATAAAGACATAGGGAATTTGCAGACTTTGGATCCATCCCAGTTTGGCTTTGTCAAAGGCAGATCATGCCTTCTAAACTTGGTTGACTTTTTGAAACAGTCACCAAAGCCATTGATGAGGAAAGGCAGTCCATACAGCCTACCTCGATCTGGCGAAGGCCTTTGATACAATACCCCACTCGGGTATCATTAAAAACTCATCAGCTTAAATGTTAACCCATACATCACAAGATGGGTTGCAAACTGGCTGAGTGACAGAACCCACAGGGTCAGAGTTGCTGGCGCCATGTCAGACTCAAAGCCTGTCACAAGTGGTGTACCACAGGGCTCAGTCCTGGGCCCACTCTTGTTTGGCATCTACTTTTCCAGTACAAGCAAACACAGGAGGGTTATGGCTGACAAAGTTTGCAGATGACTGCAAACTGGGCCATAGTAAAAACACATCTGACACAGATATCCTTCAGAAGGGTCTCACAGAAACGGATAACTGGTGCCAGAGCCATGGCCTAAAGTTAAATGCCAAAAATGCATAGTCATACCCTTCGGGAAAAACAAGGTTACCCCTAGCTACCAAATAGGTGGCAATCCACTGAGTACAGAAGAAGTTATCAGGGACCTGGGGACCCAGGTTGATAGTAGTCTGTCATTCGACACCCATGTAGCTAAAGTAGTTAGGAAGACCTTCTACATTGCCCACCTTATCATGAAGGGATTCTCATCTAGATCAAGGGAGGTCATAGTCTCCCTATACTCATCACTCATCAGACCAATGATTGAGTACAATGCCCCAGAATGTATCTGACCCGACACTTGCAGCAGCTGGAGAGGCCACAAAAGTTCCTCACCAAAAGGATAAAGGGTCTCAAACATCTGTCCTATGCTGCCCGACTGAAAGAACTCCAGCTCTATTCAGTCGCTTACCGCTTGCTCAGAGGTGACCTTTGCCTAACATACAAGGCCATGTCAAACCCAGATTTGATGAATATGCTTCACCTCAAAAATCTAGATCCGTCAGAGCCACAAGGGCGAGAGACTTAAACCTCGACACGGCTATTAATAGGACGTGCTGGAGGGATAGATTCATCACCCAAAGACCTCCTATGCTGTGGAATAAAATCCCGGTATATGTGAGGCAGAGCACCTCGCTGGCCTTGTTCAAGAGAAATCTTGACCAATGGATGGGAGATCGCAGATATACCCCAGGGATTACCTCAGTGTCACTGCTCAACAGAGGCACAGCAAAATAATGGGTATAGTTCCCCATACTAAAGGGGTGGCGTAAGCCACAAAACTATGGGCTAGGCTTGTAAATGCCCTCGGGCAGATAGCCTAGTATGAACCTATGAACCTATGAACCTATATGCTCGATTTACAATGGGCACACTGGTTAGGCTGACCAGTCAGTGTGCTCATTTTTTGAATGTTAATGGCCAATCATTGTATAATACTCATTTCTCCATACAGTGTTGCGTACAAAAAGAATAATGTTAAATGTTATGTGATCCTATCTCGCCTACATTCTGACTGATGGGTTCGGAGCCGATCCCTCGGCTCCGACTCGGCACGCTTATGCCAAAGAGCGAAGTCTCTTATTGGCTGAGCTTACTATATCCCAGGATGCACCACTACCAGTCCCCCAGATCTCGTTTGCCGCTTTCCTGCGAAGACGTGGTCTCGAGCTGGCTGGGCTGAGTAGTTATTTTAACTAACTTTTTCTGTCAGTTTTTTGCTGTTTCTTGTCTCAAAAGCTGTTTTAACGGCTAACGCTCTCATTGTGTGTGTTTGGATTGTTGAAGACTTGTTGTGTGATTGGGTTGAGTTTGATTTCGGCCCCCCTTCATCTAGGGCCTTCCCGGTCAGTCAACCCTTCTAAAACCTTACAGGGTTTTCAAAGTTCCCTGTCTTTTGCGCTCTTAAGCGATAACTGTAAGCCGATATTTAGGTTTGTCAATCAGTAAGTCAGTAATTGTATTTTTTCCTGTCAAAGTTACTGAAATTGTCTACCATAATGTCTCAGACTCCTAGGCCTTCGGGCTTTAAAAAATGTACAAAATGTAGTTTCAAAATGTCTATCACAGACGATCACTCGCTCTGTGTGTATTGTTTGGGTGCAAAACACTTACAGGAGTCATGCAGCGTATGTCACGCTTTTTCCTCAAGGGTCCTCCAGGAGAGGAAAAATAAATTGATTCTTAAGGGTTAATTAAACCTTCCTTTGAAGAAGCCTTGGCATCCTCTCCTTCTCCGGCTAAAAGAAAGGCGCCGGTTCCGACCAGTCCGCGGGATCCGGCCGCCAAGAGACATAGGCAGGCCTCTCCTTCGGCTCCAAGGACTTCGGAGCCGAGGTCGGAACGGTCTGCCTCGATGCCACCAGTATCGACTCCTCCTGGCTTCGAGCCGATGGCTGGGGCATCGAGGCGGGTCACCTTCGCGGCTCCACTGGTCTCGGAGCCGACAAGGGTCGCCCGCTCAGACACTTCCTCCTCGGCGAAGTCCACCTCGGCACCGATGGAATCTGGTGTGTGTATTCCTTGGCGCCGATAGTCATTGAGTCACCTCGAGCCGGTCCCCTAGTCCCTTGGGGCCGTTGGAGAGGCCGTCTCGAACCCGTTCTGTTTCCTCTCGGTCTTGAGGATGTCAGATTCTGATATAGACAGGGTGCTCCAAAGACTGTTCCAGTCCCCAGTCTTCCAAAATTTGTTTCGGTTCCGACCCAGTTGGCTTCGAGCCGATGACCTTGGCCCACCCCATTGCCATTCCTCCTCCGACTGCTTGGCTCCGCCGGAGCAGGTGCTGTTGGAGCCGGTGGAGATCTTAGGGTCGGCTCCGACCCTTACTCCAACCCGGGCCTTGGGTCCGAGTTTGGTACGCTGGACTTCTTCGGCTGGACCCGGGGTGATGTTTGGGACCTATGCTTTCGGTTCCGAGCCTCCCCTCGGTGCCGGCTGCGGGACTTCCGTCTGCTATCATGGCTCGGGGACGGACACTCCCAGGATTCTGGGGTCCGGCTTTCAGAGCCATGAGGAGTGCCTTGGCCAAGTTCTCTTGGCCATCTCTCCGGCTTTACCGGCACCTTCCCTGGGCGTGGAGACTGGGTCTTTGGCAGTTCCCTGTCCGTAGTCAGCGGAGCCCGGGGCCTGAGGTTACCCCAGTGGGGTTCCCTCCTCCTGAGGGTTCTTCGGAGTTGTCTTCGGAGGAACCCCAAGGAAGAGATCGTGCAAGAGGAAGCACGTGGACTCCCCGAGTCTATTACATCAGACACTGATCTTGATGATGCAGAGGGGTCCCAGTCGTCCTCGGATGATGTCTCATTTGCAGACATCTTAGAGATCCTCAAACAACGAGGTGGCTGGATATCCAAACCCCCCTCTGCTGATGAGTCAGTGCTCCTCAAGGCCTTTGGGGCTCAGCCCTCCGCCTCCTGGGTGTCTCCGCCCTTGACGAGCTTCTGGATTTAGTTTGTCGAAGGCGGGAACATCCAGATACCGTGGAACCAGTCCCTTCTCGTCCAAATAAATTTTTGTCTGCTCCCCGAGAAGGAGTTCCTCACTAAAGGCGTGGCTGTAGATGCCATGGTGGTGGCATCTGCTACACAACAGGACGTGGCAGAGGCTTCAACGTCCATCCATCCTCCTAATAAGGAGTCTAGGAGTATGGACAGGTACGGAAGCGCACCCTGACTTCAGCGGCCTTTACGTTAAGGTCTCTGAATTATTTGGCACATTTTACCAGGCTTCAGAGGGATCTGGTCAAGGAGTTGTCAGATTCCTCTCGGTAACCTACCTGAGCAGCTAACCCAGTCGGTTAGCTCTCAGTTGGCTATCCTTACGTCAATTTCTAACTCGTCCATGAGGCTCATTTCCTATGCGGCGAAGGCGGGTAGAGCGGCAGGCACAGGCGTGGCTCACGGAGACAAGCCTGGCTCCGCTTGTGTCAGTTCTTGGAGGCCTTCAAGTCTTCCTTCACGACGCTCCTTTGATGGGTCCTCCTTGTTTGGACCCAAGGTTAAAGACACCCTTACCGCTGTGAGCAAGAGGGAAAAACTTTATCTGCCGTAGGTGCCCGTTATTCCACTCCCTTCGGCCTTACCCCAAGGCTAAAGGAGGGAAAATGTGGTTCCGCAAATCTCGTAAGTTTTTCTCCCAACAGCAGGAAGATTCCCTTCCAGAGGCAGAGGACGGGAAATTTTTCAGGGAGACGCCGTCCCAGAGGCGGCAGAGGGCCCCGCAATTCTGGAGACCGCGAGTCCTTTCGTGGCTCTTCAGCCTCCCACACGTCATGAGGGATTGCCCGGCTGTGCTGCTCGAGCCAGTCGGGTGTCGCTTGCCAAGCACCTAAAAGCCTGGGAGTCGATCACTCAGGACAGATGGGTGCTTCGGATCATTGCCGGAGGCTACACCGTCCCATTCACATAGCCACCCCCACCGTCCAAAAGAATCCCGGACCCACCACCCAGTCAAAGGGAAATGGCAGCCGCAGAAGCTTTAAAGCTGCTAGAAGAAGGAGTCATCCAACCGGTCCCCACAGACCAGATCGGATCAGGAAATTACTCCAGGTTCTTTTTAGTGCCAAAAAAGACAGGGGACCTGAGACCAATATTGGATCTCAGCAGACTGAACCAATCCGTCACGAAATCCAAATTCGAATGGTCACGTTACAATCCATTCTCCCATTGTTGGAGAAGGATGTTTGGATGTGCTCCATAGACCTCAAGGACACCTATTATCACATACCGATACATCAGGCGTCCAGGAGGTATCTGCGCTTCAGCCTGGGAGTCAGTCATTACCAATTTTGCGCTCTGCCCTTTGGTCTCACCACAGCCCCCAGGGTGTTCACCAAGTGTTTGGCAGTAGTGACGGCTCACCTGAGAAGTCTTGGATTCCAAGTGTTTCCCTATCTGGACGACTGGCTCCTGACTGCCACCACCAGGCATCTACTAATGGACAACCTCAAAGCCACCATCTCCTGGGTATTACCCTGGGGATTACATTCAATTGGTCAAAGTCTGTCTTGCTGCCCTCTCAACGCATAAAGTTCATAGGAGCAGAGATAGACTCAAGATTGATCTTGGCGTCTTTCTTCCTGCCGAAAGGATCCAAACTTTACAGGGCCAAGTTCAAGCTCTGATCTCGAGATCCAAAGCCCCAGCCAGGATGGTTCTACAAGTTTTAGGCTCAATGTCTGCCACGGTTCTTTTAGTTCCTCTGGCAAGATTGCGCATGAGGATTCTTCAGTGGCTATTGTCAACTCAATGGTCCTTTCAGGATCTTCCCCTCAATCATCACATCATGATTACGGAAATATGCAAAAGGGACCTCCGCTGGTGGCTTCAGACATCCAATTTGGATCAAGGAAACCCCTTTGTTCTTCCCTCTCCAGTGGTTACCCTGACGACAGATGCCTCCCAGATAGGGTGGGGGGGGCATTGTCTGGGCAGGCTAGTTCAGGGCTCCTGGCTTCCAGACAAGCTCTTCTCCACATCAACGTGTTGGAGATGAGGGCTGTACTTCTATCCCTACAGGCCTTACACAAGTTTCTTCCTCAGGGCATCATCGCCATCCACACAGACAACATGTCGGTGGTCTGGTATCTGAACAAACAAGGAGGGACCAGATCGTACCCCCTTTGCAGAGAGGCCATGAGAGTGTGGGAATGGGCTGTAGCTACCAACCGCTTCTTGGTAGCGACCCACATCCCGGGAAGGTCAAATATATTGGCAGACAAATTGAGCAGGACAATTCTCTCTCCTCACGAGTGGTCTCTAAACCACACAGTAGCAGCTCAGGTTTTCAGGAGATGGGGACGCCGTGCTGCGACCTATTTGCAACTCCACTAAACACCAAGTGCCAAAGGTTCTTCTCCTTGATCCCACATCAGGGAGTACCAGCTATGGATGCTCTAGCACAACCTTGGCCAACAGGGCTACTTTATGCCTTTCCTCCAATTCCACTTCTCCCCAAAGTTATTCAAAAAGCTTCTCAATTGGGGTCCTCAATGATACTGATTGCCCCATACTGGCCTCGTCAGGTATGGTTTCCTTACCTGAAGAAGCATGCGGTGGACGATCCGTGGACTTTAGACCTAATTCCGGACTTGCTAATCCATCAGTCGGGACATCGGCATCAGTCCCTTCAATCTTTGAAATTGACAGCTTGGCTCCTCCACTTCCGACTTTAGTTAGAAGGCACACACTAGACCCGGAAGTTGTTCACATTTTATCTTCGGCCCACAAACCCACCACTAACAAATTGTACCTCAGTAAGTGGAAGAGGTTTGCTATCTGGGCTCAGCTCAAGGGCTTAGACCCTATCACTGCTCCTGTCCCAGAGGTTTTGAAATTCTTGACATCCCTGTTTAATCAAGGATCTTCTGTCTCAACTATTAAAGTCCAACTAGCGGCTATCTCTAAATTCCACGAATCCATGGATCCTCCTTTGATGAGCAGCAGACTATGCAAAACTTTCATTAAAGGTGCGAGCCTATTAAGACCCCAATTTTTCATCCTGCACCTCCGTGGGATCTTGATTTGGTGCTTGGCGCATTAACATCTTCCCCTTCGAACCGGCTGCTACATGTGAGTTAAAATATCTGTCTTGGAAAACTGCCTTCTTAGTTGCAATTACTTCTGCAAGAAGAGTTTCAGAGCTTCAAGCCCTGTCTATTAAGCCACCGTACTTGATTTTCCACAAGGATAGAGTATCACTTAGGCCTAATCCATCCTTTGTCCCAAAGGTCTGTTCTAGTTTCTGTCTCCAACAATCTCTAGAGCTACCAGTTTTCTTCCCAAAATTCTCCAATGAAGCAGAATACACTCTCCATAAATTGGATGTTCACAGGCAATTACGCTTCTATTTAGACAGGACTCAGCAACTTCGTAAGTCAGACCAGTTGTTTGTGTCCTTCTCAGATAATAAATTGGGCCAAACCATCACAAAAGCTACTATCTCCAAATGGATCAGAGATTGCATAACTCAGGCTTATTCTTCTTCGAATAAACAACTTACAACATCTATCAAAGCTCATTCTACCAGAGCTATGGCTACTTCTATAGCTTTTCATTCCAAGCTCGCTATATCGGAAATTTGTGCTGCGGCTACTTGGTCCAATCCGCACACTTTCATTTCCCACTACAAATTGGATGTGGCATCTAAAGGACGAGCTTCATTTGGTTCCACGGTACTCAGGAGTGTTTTCCAGTGAGCCACCCAGGATTCAGGTGCTAGGGACGCTGTCCCATCAGTCAGAATGTAGGCGAGATAGGATCACATAACATCTTTTAGTTATGTACTCACCATAGCTTCAGATGTTTGGGATCCATCTCCTACATTCCTAATACCCACCCTCCTTCCCCTGCCTTGGAGATCAGAAGAGATTGAACGGTTTTGAGTTCTACTGTTTTATCTTGTTTCATCTGACGATGTTATATAAGCAGGGCGTGCATGTGTGCATGTATGCGGACAAACTAGATCTGGGGGACTGGTAGTGGTGCATCCTGGGATATAGTAAGCTCAGCCAATAAGAGACTTCGCTCTTTGGCATAAGCGTGCCGAGTCGGAGCCGAGGGATCGGCTCCGAACCCATCAGTCAGAATGTAGGCGAGATGGATCCCAAACATCTGAAGTTATGGTGAGTACATAACTAAAAGTTTTACAATGACTGATTATTAATATTCCAAAACGAGCACGCTGATTGATCAGCCCAATCAAGTGTGCCTGTTGTAAATCGTAGCATATACCAATGGAAAAAGGTCCGGTCGCCTGAACTTTTTTCCATTGCTATATACTGTAACTTTTATTTATTTTTTTTGACAAAAATAAAAAAAAAAATCTGTAATCCAGACATAGCAGAGAGACAGGACGGAAAAAATACTAGGAAAATCAGGTATGTAGGACGGAGAAAATACTAGGAAAATCGGGTATGTTATTCAAAACTAAAGACATGTACCTGATTTTTCTTGTATTTCCTCCATTCTGTCTCTCTTAAGCTGAAACTTTTTTTTTTAAATTTTATTTAAAAAAAAAAAAAGGAGCAACGGAGACCTTCTTTTCTCTGTTGCTTTCTTTCCACTGAATGGCGCACAGCAACAGTTATCCCACTGCACAAAGGGGGAGCCACCACTGATCCTAGGAACTGTCGCCCTATTAGCCTGACGAGCCTGTTCTGCAAGGCCATGGTACATATCATCATGGAACTCCTAAACAAAGACATTGGTAACCTCCAAACTCTGGACCCCACCCAGTTCGGGTTTGTGAAAGGCAGATCATGCCTTCTGAACCTGATCGACTTCTTTGAGGCAGTCACCAAAGCTGTAGACGAGGGTAAGGTGGTTCACACAGCCTATCTTGACCTCGCCAAGGCTTTCAACACCATATCCCTACGTCACAAGATGGGTTGCCAAATGGCTCACTGACGGAACCCACATTGTAAAAGTTACAGACTCCAAATCTGACTTCAGACCAGTGACAAGTGGAGTACCACAGGGTTCAGTCCTGGGACCTCTCCTGTTAGCCTGTACTTCAGAGAAGTAGATACCAAACACAGAAGGCCTCTGGCTAACAAAGTTCGCAAATGACTGCAAACTAGGAGCCATAGTCGAGTCCCCAAAAGATGTGGACATCCTACAGGGGGGCCTCACTGAGACAGATGGCTGGTGTCAGAGGCATGGCCTCAAGCTCAAAGCCAAAACATGCATTGTCATCCCCTTTGGTAAAAACTCTGTACCCATGAACTACCACATAAACAGCAGTCTACTTAAAGCCGGATGTGTGATAAGAGACCTTGGGACCCAGGTGAACAGTAGTCTCTCCTTTGATAATCACATCGCCAAAATAGTCAGGAAATCCTTGTATGTGGCACACCTCATCACAAAAGGGTTCTCATCCAGGAAAAAAGAGGTCATTGTTCCCCTCTACTCGGCACTCATTACACCCATTATAGAGTACAATGCCCCTTTTGGAATGTACCTCACAAGACATCTGCAGCAGCTGGAAAGGCCACAGAAGTACCTCACAAAAAGGATTACTGGCCTCAAACAGATGCTCTACATTGGCCGTCTCAAAAAAACTCCAGCTTTACTCTGTAGCATATCGCCTACTCCGAGGAGATCTCTGCCTAACAGATAAAGCTATGTTAAACCCAGAGCTGTTGGACATGCTACATTTAAAGAAATCCCAATCCCTCTGAGCTACATGCTGTAGGGACATAAACCTTGTCACCACAATAAACAGGACATGCTGGAGGGATAGATTCCTGTCCCAGAGACTTCCTATACTCCGGAGCAAGCTACCCATCTATGTCGAGCAAAGTTCCTCATTAGCACTCTTCAGGAAAAATCTTGATGAGTGGATGGGGAAATAGGAAATACACCCCTGGGATAACTTTGGTGGCTCTGCTTGACAGAGGTACAGGAAATTAACTTTATTGGGTGGCGTAAGCCAGGGAACCTTGTTGGCTAGGCTTACTTAGGCCCTTGGGCCGATTACCTATGAACAAAGACTGATGCAGCTGTAACTGTTTCCATAACTGGCAAATTTCAGTGTTACTGTTATTATCAGCAAATAGTCCAGACGTGCTGTAACGTGACCTGCAAATATGTAAGCTATAATTTGTCTAGGCTCTTTTAGTTGACTGAGACAAATAAACATTTACATATTTGTTTTTGTTGGATTTAGCAGACTGATTTTTTTCTGCCCCTGTTTTTATATTCTTCTACTTTATGTTCTTTTCTTGTTTCTGTTTCCATTCATTGCCATTTCTTGTATTTCCCATTTATTTGCATTATTCACAGGAGAATTAACTATGTTTATCAGGTAAAGTATCTTTGCTATGTGATAACTGAAGCTGAATCCTTTTCCTTTTGTTGCTTGGAAAATGACAGGAGAATCAACTACAGGCAAGGTTTTAGTTATAACAGGGGATGTAGGGGAAAGTATAACCGGGCCAGCAGACCTCAATGGGATTTTGCCAGCAGAGATCCTCGCACAAAACCAGACAGAGGCAGAATACAGGACCACCAGGAGGCTGACCCCCCAACATATCATTCCCCATCATCCCAATCCCCTCTGGCTATCAGCACTCTGCAGAAGCCTTTGACATCACAGATGGATCAGGACAGTAACATAAGCCACAGGGGCAACCAGAACGACAGAGTTCTACAGGATGAATTACAGGACTATCAGGACAACCGGGACCACAGACAATCCAGCCACCAGGAGCAGCAGCACCTTCACAAGAGACCAGTTTCTTCAGGAAGACCAATATCGACAGCACAAGACACCATCCACCACACCAATACCAAAGCCAGCACCAGTACTAGACGGCCTCCACCACAGCCCCAGAGCTTGTACATCTTACCAGGTTCCCCCTTCCATAGACACAGTGAAGAATACTACTACAACCCACCGAGATTCCAGAAAGCACAGGAGGAGTTCCAGAGGTCTCAGACCCTATCCATGAACCCCCAGGGAGACAGGAGAACAGTGGACAGGGGTGAGGGAAATACAATACCTGGGCAATCTCGGCTGGAACCCCAACTACAACCCAGGTCTCCGGCTCGGATGGAGGAACCAGGCACAATAATAGGTGCTGTATTCATCTGGAACTACCCTGTTAAAGCACTGACTGAAGATTAACAAAGTGTGTTGTCCAAAGGACTTACTTTTGTACCAAGCTGCAGGAGTGAGGTAGCTCAGGTACTGATAGACCTTAGAATGTTTGTGAGGAAGCTCAACTTAAGGGTACAGTTTCATGGCAAAATGAATGACATTGAAAATAAGTCCGTTGATGAAAGTATAAAAAGGCCTAGCAGCTATTGTCCACCACTACATCAAACATTAGCTGCTTTCGAAGTGAAATGTGAGATGGATATCAGGAAACTACAAAAAACCTCCTAAGAAAAAACTTTATAACTTATCACAGGGAAAAGAAAAGCATTGATCGAGCTAGGCAATGATAAATCCTGGTGCGTAGTGAAGGCAGACAAGGGAGGAGGTATACTTGTGACTGATACCACTAGCTACAACCAAGAGATGGAGAACATGCTGGAGGATAACAGATTTTATGAGTTATTTACCATGGATAACATAAAAAAAGCATATGATTTATGGAACACTAATCTCACCACATTATGGGAAGAAAAACTCATTACAGAAAATCTTTATAATTATTTATGAAGCCCATGCCCAGCCCACGTTTACCTTACCTTTTTGAAAGTCACACAAGAACACAAAAGACCCACCTTATAGACCGGTGGTAGCAAGTGGAGGTTCCCTTACTGAAGCCACAGCCATTTACCTTGATTACTTGCTGAAACTTTTAGCAGAAAAGAAAAAGTCGCACATAAGAGATTCAGTGGGTTTTTTCAGGAAAATAAAAACATTACAGTGGAATCTGACAGTGTTTTATTAAAGGAAAACTCCATCGTAGAACTAAAAAAAAAAAAACATATTTTTTCATTGTATCTTTGTTTTTGAGCTATTTCAATGCCTCAGAAATCAATCCAAGTGCTTCTTTTACAATTTTAATGTGCTTTTCTCAAAACGGCGGATGATGCGGCCTGCCTTGGTAATGTGGTCTTGTTTTCTCGATTTCATTCCTTCTTCCCAGAATACATTTCAAGTCCCCTTTATATGACTCATGCTAGACATAAGGAAGTGGTGCTGTTTTATCATGCCATTAAGATTGAATGGCAAGACCGCAAATGTCTTCTAAACACACTTTCTGTAACAGAGCTGCTTCTATGTTTACCTGACTGAGCCTCATTTGTGTGTCTGTCAGAGCTTGTTCTATGCTATAAATAGTTGTTAGCTACTTGCAGCAAAAGATAACAGATAAAAACAGGTTTTTGTAAGAGGAGTAATTTGTAGTCCTAATAGAGTTGACAAATCCTTCCCCACACTCGCATGCTGAGGGTGTGAAAACTGTCACCACAGTAAATGATCCTTGCTATATGTTTGCAAGTGACAAGTAGTAGGACTCTAAACTTAATCTGTCTGCTACTTCCAAATGCCTTCAGTGGGAGGATTGTTCTCTCTAGTGAGGAATGCAGACTTAAAATGTGATTTACTAGTTCCTCAGTTATTTTTGTCATGTTCACCCTCTCTTTTTCTATTTCATATTTATTTATACTTTGGTAACCAGGAAAGTGAACTGGTCCCAGGACCCTTTTCACCATGGTTTAAAGCTAAATGCCAAAAAATGTATAGTCATACCCTTTGGCAAAAACAATGTGCCCACAAATTACCACATAGGCGGAAACCCATTAAGTACAGTGAAAGTTATTCGGGACCTGGGGACCCAAGTTGATAGCAATCTCTCCTTTGAAAACCACATTGCCAAAGTGGTTAGAAAGACCTTCTACATAGCCCACCTCATCACGAAGGGTTTCACATCTAGATCAAGAGAGGTAATCGTGCCCCTTTATTCATCCCTCATCAGGCCCATCATAGAATACAACGCCCCTTTTGGGATGTACCTTACCCGACACCTGCAGCAATTAGAAAGACCCCAAAAGTATCTCACCAAGAGGATCAAGGGTCTCAAACAGATGCCATATACTGCTCGGTGAAAAAAACTCCAGCTCTACTCAGTTGCATACCGCCTACTTCGAGGCGATCTATGCCTGACATACAAAGCTATGTCAAATCCAGAATTAATGGACATGCTCCACCTCAGTAAATCTAAATCCCTTAGAGCCACACGCTCGAGGGACTTGAACCTCAGCACAGAAATAAATAGAACTTGCTGGAAGGACAGGTTCATAACCCAGAGGCTCCCTTTGCTCTGGAATAGAATTCCAGTTCATGTGAGGCAGAGCACCTCACTGAATCTCTTCAAGAAGAATCTCGATAAGTGGATGGGGGATCGTAGGTTTGTCCCAGGGATTACTCCCGTGTCACTATTAGACAGAGGCACAGTAAACTAAACCTTAAAAAAGGGCACAGTATACTCAAATCAAGGGGTGGCGTAAGCCATACAGAATCGGGCTAGGCTTATAATTGCCCCAGGGCAGATAGCCTAGTATGAACCTATGAACCCACAACTTGGACTACATTGGCAAAGATAATAACAATTATTGAATGCACTTAGCAATGCAAAGTAAAAATACTGACATAAAAACATTGACCAAGATTGCATGTGCAACACATAGCCATGTGTGATGACAATGACAAAGTGAGCTACCACTAACCACTGAGCAACATTTACTAGAATGCATACTAATAATGCTTAACTGTACTATGTTCTTCTTCTTCTTTCGGCTTTTTCCCGGTTAGGGGTCGCCACAGCGGATCATCTGTCCGCTCATGATTGGCGGTGGAGTTTTATGGTGTCGAGTTGCCAGCCCGGCGCCCAACCTTCCACAGAAGACACACACACACACACACACACACACACACACACACACACACACACACACACACTCACTCACACCTAGGGCCAATTTAGAGTGTCCAATCCACCTACTGCATGTCTTTGGGATGTGGGAGGAAACCGGTGAACCCAGAGGAAACCCACGCGACCACAGTGAGGACATGCAGACTCCGCACAGAAGGCACCCCAGCCGAGAATCTAACCGGAGAACCTCTTGCTGTGAGGCGACAACGCTAACCGCTGCACCACCATGGCCGCCCTTAACTATACTATGTTGTTTATTATAAATAATTTATCGTATGTTACACACACACACACACACACACACACACACACACACACTGTGTGTGTGTGTGTGTGTGTGTGTGTGTATATATATATATGTGTGTCACACCTCTCAACTGTACCGAATTCCTAAGTATTTACCATTTTGGGGGTTGAAATAATAGGGTGCCACGAATTCCTGAGTGGCCACTTTAAATCCCAATTTTTTTTTTTTTTTCCATTTGTTTATGTTCATGATGACATCATCCCACATGGCAAGCATATCCTGCTGCATCATCAACATGCAACTCAGCCAAGTAGTGGTAGCAAGAAATATACTACTACTGTTTGATTCTAACTCTGAAAAGTGCAGGCTGGACATGAGTGGTGAGTTTTTGGAGTATCTTCTTGGCAGTAACAATAGGCGTACAAAGTTTCACGACTAAACACAAATGAATTTATGTAAACATGTATCAAACAGCAAACTGTCGCATCTGTACTAGTGCAACATTCTGACTAGGGAATTTAATTGACCACAATGTCCACCTGGCTCCATCTCTAGATCTAGCTGTTTATCAGTCTACATACTGTCTCACCCCCTGTAGCTAGCCAGGTTTCTGTTGCATGTATGCACTGATCTGTGTGCATGTGTGTGTAATGGTATCGAGGTCTGGGTATATAAAGGTCATGTTCCAAAATGGGCTGTTCGTTTTTTGGTGTGAGAATCTGGACAATATTAGGTGTTGGCGTTGCAATACAAGTTACTTCTGAGGGCAGTGACCAGCAGAAGTGTTGATTTATTGTATTGGTTATTTTGAGTCAGTGACTGTTTAGTACATACTTCAGCTTGTGAGTTTGTCCCATCTACCATCTCATTTTTAAACACTTTAAAAATATTTTTAAACTTCCGATTTTTCACAGAATCTGTAAACACTGCAGTTGGATAAGTATAGAATGTCATATTTATGATACTGTGTGAGAGGTCTGTTTCCTTTTTGCAAGGTGCTGTTTATGACTGAAATAATCACAATATTTTATTTAATGTTAACACTACTGCCGTATGTATTTATCAGGGGCGGATCTGACCTGTAAAGCCCACAAATCGGCATTTTAAAAATGTGCAGCAATTAACATGTAGGACTCCTTGTCTCCTCTTATTATTATAGGCATTAATGATTACTTTAAGCACTTGTGTTAGTGATCATCTATGTTATTGTGTAGGTATTCTTTAAAACGTAAGATGTTAAGTTGTCTATCTCGCCTTCATTCTTGCTGGATGGGTTCGGAGCCGACCTCGGCTCCGACTCGGCCACTCTAAAAGCTCAAGAGTTGGTTCCACCGGCTCGAGGCTCCCCTTATATCCCACAATGCTAGGCGAGAGTTACCTCAGATCTCGTTTGCCGCTACAGCTATCGAGGTGTTGGTTTTCTACCGGTTCTTGGTAAGTGACTTTTCTTGTGAAGTTAGTCTATTTAAACCCCTTTAATTTTAATATTTTTACTTATTTCCCTTAGTTTAGAGGAATTCTTATCCCCTTTCTTAAAAATTCCTGTTTTTTTCCCTCAAGAACTTTAAGTTCTTCCCTTGGGCCTACAGGCCTGTTTTCTTTCCCTAGGGAGTGTGTGTGTTATTTTTCTTATTTTAAAAACCTAATTAGTGGTTTATTATATTTTAAACTAGACAGGGTGTAATTAGTGTGTTTGTGACTGTGTGTGTGATTACACCTTTTGAGATGTCTAAAGAAGCAAAGGTCTCCGGATTCAAGAAGTGTGATGCGTGCTGTCAGAAAATGTCTCTGACAGATGCTCACACTTCTTGTGTCTACTGTCTGGGACCTTTGCACCTGCAGGACTCCTGTGCTGTGTGCCATGGCTTCAGCCCCAGGGTCCTGCAGGAAAGAAAAAATAAGTTGATTTTAAGGGGCTTACTCAAGCCAGAGGATTCCCTTTCTGTATCTACAGGGAAGCCCTCTAAGGCATCTAGGTCTTCGGCTCCGACAACTGAGCCGAGACCTAAGGTTTCTAAGCCTCTGGAGCCGATGAGTCTCAATCCACAGTTTCTGTGGTTCCCTCGGCTCCGGCTGGAGCCGAGGTATTAGAAATTCCTGTGTCGGCTCCGACCAGACCTTCGGAGCCGACAACTAGGAAGAGGTCCAGGTCACCATCCCTTGGCTCCGTTCATTCGGCTCCAGGATCTCCCCTGCTGTCTGAACGGAGCCAAAGATCTCACTCCTCTAGGTCATCGAGGCTGTCGGATCATGACCTTCAGAGGGTAGTGAGTCGACTTCTTAAGTCCGAGGCACTGACCCAGATGCTTCAGAGCCCGACTCATCAGTCGATGCCTGCCCCGGTCCATCAATATATTCCTCCTTCGACTCTCTTGAGCTTGGAGCCGGGTCGCGTCGGAACCGAGACTGTGATAGCGTCGGAGCCGATACAATTGTCTTCGGCTCCGTCGTCGGCTCCGATTTCTTCCTTGGAAGAATCTCGGCGCCGGACTTCCCTCGTCGGCTCCGAGGGGGTGAGTGGCATCGGACCCTTGTCCGACCCCGCTCTTCCTCTCGGAGCTTCGGCGCTGGTGAGTTCGGCTCCGACATCGGCCTCGGAGCCATCACTGTTGGTGCCGAGGGGGGTTCTTAGCTTCTCGGAGCGGGGACCTCTGGCTTTGCCTGACAGGGGTGCATTCGAGGTCATACGGAGTGTGTTAGAGCCTGGCTCTACTCCACAGTCGGCTCTGTCCGCCCCTCCCTCTACGGTGCCTCAGGTCAAGTCGACTCACTCCCTCATCCCGGACCGCAGAGAGCCAGCTCCTCAGGAACCCCCCGTGGGGATTTCATCCTCTTCCGAGGCCTCTCCTGATTTGGCAGTTGACTCACCTGAGTCCATCACGTCTGACACAGATTTAGATGATTCTGAGGGTTCCCCCCGTTCCCCTTCTGAAGATGTCTCATTTGCAGACATTCTAGAGATCCTGAAGCAGAGGGGAAATTGGCCAGCCCTCAACCCTTCGGAGGATGAATCTGTGTATCTTGAGGCGTTTGGCTCTCGCCCTTCCACCTCCTGGGTGTCCCCCCCCTTTGACCCCCTCATGCAGGTGGTTGCTAAGAAGGCATGGACGGCTCCTGATTCAGTGGACCCCACTCCCAGGAGACCCTCCAAGTTCATAACGGCACCAGCAGACAAACAGTTCTTGATGAAAGGAGTCTCTGTGGATGCTATGGTGGTAGCTGCTGCCACTAAGAAGGAGCTAGCTGATCCTTCAGTACCTGTCCATCCACCTAACAAGGAATCTAGGTCCATGGACAGGTACGGGAAGCGGATGTTCTCGTCAGCGACATTTACCATGCGTTCGCTGAACTACCTATGCCATTTTACTCGTCTTCAAAGGGACTTGATCAAGGAAGCGAGTGAAATGTTAAAGGACCCTACAGCTGCGGGTTTTCAAGATAAGATGAACACGCAGCTGGCTACCCTTAACTCCATAACCAACTCCTCCATGCGCCTTCTTTCTTACGCGGCTGATGGAGTGAGTAGAGCCGCAGGGACAGGTGTGGCCTTACGTAGGCATGCCTGGATGAGGCTATGCAATTTTGCGGACCCCTTCAAGACGTCTTTCACTAACTCCCCGTTTGATGGATCATCTCTCTTTGGTCCTCAAGTGAAAGAAACCTTGACTAGGTGCGAAACTGATGGCAAGACCCTTTCTGCCGTCGGAGTCTGTTTTTCTACTCCTTCTAGGCCTTACCCCAAAGGCCAGAAGGGTGGAAAGATGTGGTTCCGTAAACAATCTCAAGGGACTTCGCCTGACGCACAGAGTCGTTTCCCCGCCAGAGGCAGAGGGGGGAACAAAAATGGTAGCCGTCGCCCTACGGGCAGGGGGTCCGCAGAACCAGGGCAATCGGGAAACCTTCTCTGACAAGCCCTTTCAGCATCCCTGAGGTGTTTCCCGACTGCCCACCTTCGGAGGCAGTCGGGGGAAGATTGTCACTGTACCCAGAAGCCTGGCTATCCCTGACTCAACACAAATGGGTACAGTCCATCATTTCTGAAGGCTATTTTATCCCCTTTCTTCGCATTCCAAATCAATCAAAAAAATCCCTTCCAGATGTTCCACCCGCTCAAAGGGATCTAGCGGTTTTGGAGATTTCAAAACTGCTTGCAAAAAGAGCAATTCAGCCAGTTCCACCAGACCAGCAAGTATCCGGAATCTACTCAAGGTTCTTTTTAGTTCCAAAGAAAACAGGGGACTGGAGACCAATTTTGGATCTCAGTGTCTTGAACAGATCAGTCAAGAAAACAAGATTTCGGATGGTCACGCTGCAGTCCATCCTTCCTCTATTGGGAAAAGGAAACTGGATGTGCTCTATAGACCTTCAGGATGCGTACTATCACATAAAAATGAACAGACGCTCCAGAAGATTCCTCCGCTTCAGGCTGGGAACCAGTCATTTTCAGTTCAGGGCCCTGCCCTTTGGTCTCACCACTGCCCCCCGGGTGTTTACCAAATGCATGGCAGTGGTAGCTTCTCACCTGAGACGACAAGGATTCCAGGTGTTTCCATATTTGGACGACTGGCTCCTCACAGCTCCCACCAAGCATGTCCTTCTGATGGCCATGGATTACACTTTTTGCATTTGTCAAAAGCTAGGCATTTCAATAAATTGCGAAAAGTCTGTTTTGTCGCCTTGTCGTGCTATTACTTTCATAGGCGCAAATCTAGACACAGTAGACATGTCTGCGAGACTAACGCATCAGAGAATAACAGACATTCACAAACTGGTCTCACTCCTTTTCAACAACAACAGAATCAAAGCCAGGTTAGTTCTGAAAGTGTTGGGAATTATGGCGGCCATACCTCTGCTTCCATTAGCCAGATTCCACATGCGGATCCTTCAATGGATGCTCTTTACACAATGGTCATACCAGCAACTTCCAATGTCTCACACCATTATGATCACGCAGGCGTGCAGAGATCATCTCATGTGGTGGATGTCTTCCCCTCAGCTCTTGTTGGGAAGACCCTTTGTTCCACCCCCTCCGGTTGCTACTCTGACAACGGATGCCTCCCTGATCGGGTGGGGGGGCATTATCAGGGCAGGATGGTCCAGGGCACATGGCAACCAAACGAATGCCACTTGCACATAAATGTTCTGGAGATGAGAGCAGTGCTTTTAGCATTGCAAGCCCTTCAAGACTCTCTTCCCTTGGGAACGATTGCAATCCAGACAGACAATATGTCTGTAGTGTGGTACATCAACAAACAAAGCGGAACCAGGTCATACCCCCTGTGTCGAGAAGCACTCAGATTGTGGCAATGGGCGATTTCTTCTCAGCGGTTTCTGATAGCAACGCACATCCCGGGAAGTCCAATCAAATTGCGGACAAGTTGAGCAGAGCTATCCTCATGCCTCACGAGTGGTCTCTGAAAGACTCTGTTGTGAGAGAAATTTTCCTCAAGTGGGGTCAGCCTTGCTGCGATCTTTTTGCTACTCCCCAAAACAGCAAGTGCAGAGAATATTTCACTCTATTCCCTTTACCAGGCCAACCCAGCAGAGACGCTCTAGTCCAAGTTTGGCCCCGGGGACTTCTGTATGCATTTCCTCCCTTCCCACTAATCTCTCAAGTGATACAGAAAGCTATCGCTCAGAAGGCCTCATTGATCCTCATTGCTCCGTACTGGCCTCGACAGGTGTGGTTCCCCTTTCTACATCAATTTCTAGTGGAGCGACTGTGGCATCTGGACCTAGTTCCAGATCTTTTGATCCATCAGTCGGGTCAGTTACATCGCTCCCTCCCCTCTTTGAACCTCACTGCTTGGTTCCTCCAGTTCCAACCTTAGCCAGGCTTCCTCAATTATCTCACTCCGTTCGAGATATTTTGATACTCAAATAAATCTTCCGAGTGGAAGATTTATGGGAAGCTAAGTGGAAACGCTTCACATATTGGGCTCAAGGAAGGGACATAGATCCTTTCACTGCTTCCATCCAAATAGTCCTTGATTTTCTAGCTGAACTCTTCCATGCAGGTTCATCTCCCTCTACTCTTAAAGTTCAATTGGCAGCTATTTCTAACTTTCATGTGGGTATTTCTGAATCTGCCTTAATGTCCCACAAGCTTTGCAAAGCATTTTTGAAAGGAGTTTTTCTTCTCAGACCTCCTATAAGAAATCCTCTTCTCCTTGGGACCTAAATTTAGTTCTTACTTCTTTGATTCTACCCCCTTTCGAACCTGCAGCATCCTGTTCTTTAAAATTGCTATCATGGAAGACTCTCTTTCTGGTAGCTATTACTTCAGCTAGAAGAGTTTCAGACCTTCAAGCACTCAGCTGTCGACCTCCTTATCTATTGTTTCATAAGGACAGAGTATCCTTACGAACTAACCCGTCCTTTTTGCCTAAGGTGGTCTCGACGTCAAATCTAAATCAAAGCATTGACCTCCTGTCTTTTTCCAGAATATTCCAATAGGTCTGAACAAAATTACACTGCCTGGATGTTCATCGTCAATTGAGGTACTACTTGGATAGAACAAAACAATTCAGAAAATCTGATCAGCTGTTTGTCTCCTATGCGGAAAGCAGAAAGGGACTTTCAGTTTCAAAGGTATCATTATCCAGATGGCTAACATCTTTGATTTCCCTTGTATATGAAATTAGACACCAAAACTGCCTAATAAACCTAAGGCCCATTCCACCAGAGCTTTGGCTACTTCTTTAGCCTTCCAAGACAGACTGCCTATTGACACCATTTGTGCAGCGGCTACTTGGGCTACTCCTCACACTATCATTTCTCATTATAAGTTGGAC
The DNA here is from genome assembly GCF_019279795.1 of Protopterus annectens. Lineage (NCBI taxonomy): Eukaryota > Metazoa > Chordata > Ceratodontiformes > Protopteridae > Protopterus > Protopterus annectens. Next base: position 1,434,227,385 of record NC_056732.1, read on the forward strand.
TTAGCTTCTAGGCATAGAGCTAACTTTGGTTCCACTGTTCTCAGGAGTCTGTTCCGTTAGGCCACCGGGACAAGGTGCTAGGGACGGTCCCATCCAGCAAGAATGAAGGCGAGATAGACAACTTAACATATAGAAGTTATGTTCTTACCATAACGTTCCATGTTAGTTGTCTTCTTCGCCTTCTTCTTAAGGCCCCATCCTCCTTCCCCTGGCCTGGACAGACCTAGAGGAGTTGTGATTGTGACCTCTCTTTCTACCACCTCTTTCTTAGGCATATGCTGTTGTGCATATTTCCTGGATCAGGATGTAGGTCACCCTTCTTTCTTCCTGTTGTTAGAGGTGGACTCTGTTAGAGTTATTCTGTTACTATTATAAGCTGGGGTTAGCTTACAAACGAGATCTGAGGTAACTCTCACCTAGCATTGTGGGATATAAGGGGAGCCTCGAGCCGGTGGAACCAACTCTCGAGCTTTTAGAGTGGCCGAGTCGGAGCCGAGGTCGGCTCCGAACCCATCCAGCAAGAAGAAGGCGAGAAGAAGACAACTAACATGGAACGTTATGGTAAGAACATAACTTCTATTTTTCACCTCCTCCTAAAAAAGAAAGTCAGCAAATGGTTCCCCGTGATGAATGTGGGTATAAATTGTTTCATTTATGTATTTTCATTAGGCAATTTAGTATATTCCATTTTGTCTCATATGAATTATTGGAAGAATATTTCTCAACTGGAACAATTTTATTCAGACATTGAATATAATGTAGTACTAGCGAGAGGCTTTATTTAAATAATTTATTTGAATCCTCCTTGGTTATGCCCACGTATATTTAATCACAGTGGTTAAGTTTCCTTATTGCACTTCTTTCCTCCTAAAAAAAGTGTAGGTCCATGTATGGGATATTTATCTCTTCCAGCCCTGTAACACCCTGGTTAACATTTGGTTAATTTAGCACACATTTGAGATGCTCTTACCAAGGTTTTTACTGTAGGTCAGTCAGCAGCTTTCAGACATCTTTGTAACAAGTTTCCAGAGAGAGTTCTGCCTGCAGGTGGAAATGGGAAGGTACGTATAAGCCACTGTTTCCCCATCTGTTAGCCAAAAGGGTACCACATGCCTTTCAAGAAGGGAAAGTTTAAATAAAACAAAAAAAAAACAATTACAATAGGGCCGCAACTTGAGCCAGGGCAGACAGCCAGCCAAAGAGGAGAGGAGGACTACAGGAGCTGTTGTTGCACTTACAGTGTGCACAGCATGCACACTTATTTTAAACTTTAAAATAAAGAATGCAGCAAAATTATGAAAGGCCCCTTTAAATTGCAGTCTGTTGTAATGTGACTTTTGCGACCCTGCAGCATAATGATGTGATCATATTAACAGTTGCCGCCTCCCGCAAGTCCCAGATTGCGTCTGATTTATTTGTTTATTTATACTTGTGTGCAAAAGGCCATGGTGGTGCAGCGGTTAGCATTGTCACCTCACAGCAAGAGGTTCTCCCGTTCAATTCTCGTCTGGAGCATCTTCTGTGTGGAGTCTGCATGTCCTCCCTGCGGTCAAGTGACGTTAAAGACATGCAGGTAAGTACGTGCGTGAATGGGTGTGCCTTGTTTGAAGGTTGGGCTGGCAACTCGGCACCGTAAAAATCCACTGCCAATCATTAGTGGACCAGAGTTCTGCTGTGGCGACCCCTAACCGAGAAAAGCAGAAAGACATTACTATTTATACTTGTGTGCAAAGTTCAGGTTATCAGAGGGAGCAGTCAGTGCAGTATTGAAAAAATAGTGACATCCTGTTATTTTAATTAGAGACATGACTTAAGATAAGGTGCTGTTTTGGAAAGAGGACGTGATATCATTGCTTAAAGAAGTAGTAGGAAAAGTTTTGAAGGCCAATTAGATGTGAACTGCATAAGCATCAGAGCAAAAGAGTAGACAGAGAGAAAGAAGGGGAGGGTGAGTATGAGGGAGCATGTTTGTGTATACCTCAGTCTATACTGTCCAAATTTTCACTGAATGTCTAGATTTTTGCCTCCTATTTTGGTCTCTTTCTCATAAGGTTTGTGGTTTTCTGGCCATATCATTTAGGATCAAAGTCACTAAATAATGACAAATAATTTGAGTTTCAGACTTTATATCCTTCAGAAAATGCATTTTGTCACACTGATAATTAAAATATGTCCTTGTTTTAAGGCTTTTGTGCTCCCATTATTTATTTATTTATTTTTCCAGATTTATTTTGCTAAGTGGTTGAGGTGAGTGTGTCTGTTTATGCCTGTACAAGTGTGTGAGACGGGGTGGGGGGCTTTTCAGCTAAACATTTGCAATTTTTTTAACTTGCCTTTGCTATTTTGCATTGGCTTGAAGTTTGATATTGAAGATCTTTATTTAGCAGGCAGAATTTGAGGAAATACATGGAAACAGGTTTATTTATTTACATATGTATATATTTATTATTGTATGTGATTACCAATACCAGGAAAGTCCAAATGGGCAATAAAAACCCTTTTCACTTGAGACCCTGGGGAAAGGTTTATTCAAGCAATAGATGATTTCTGTTTAACCATTTGACACTAAGACTTGTAGACTGGCAGCCGTCCTGCCTACTCTCTATGTCTAAGGAGATATCTTGTTAGTAGTATGTTGAACTCCTTGATTACAGTCTGCACTTTAGTTTTTGAAATGGAGTCTGTAGTACATTTGGTGCTGCTTTCTGTCCTTCACCTCACTCAGTCTTGTACCATGCTTGTTTTAGTTTGTTGTCAGACCCCAAGGATAAACGAGGAGAACAGTTCATGTTCATATTGCCTATATGTATATGCTGTCTCTAATATTTTGTAGTTGCAAAGCAGTTGTAAGAACTCTGTACAGACTTCATGCAAGAGAATTTGATGGCTGAGGCTACATGCCCACTTGGGCTATACTTAGTAGTACCCACAAGATGTGCACTAGCAAACCCCCACTCAAACTCTGCCTTCTTCATGGTCAGCAAGGTATTTTTTCCTCATGTTCATAAAGCAGGCTGGAGTGTAGAATTTGCTGATCACTATTATTATTATGATTATTATTATTATTATATCGCTGTTAATTAGAGATGATTTTGTATATGCAGAGAAGGGGTCTGAGATAGAACAGGACCTTGCAATTGCTCAGATTTATAAAAGTTCAAGTATTAATGTAAATAAAACCCTGTTGTTTAGGTTATAGTTTGTGTTATTTTTTGTGTTTTTCAGCTTGTGTTTGAATGTTTTATCCCACAGTTCCACTGGAGTGGGTGGAGTCATATTACTATGCATGAACATTTTATGTTAATTAATGTCCAGACTTTTGGCTAGTTATACTTAATTTTCATGGGCCTTTGTCCAGATTTTTGTCTCCAGGTTGAGAGGTATGAATTCAGCTACTTAGTTTAACTTATTTAAGTGTGTTATTTAAGTGCAGCAGTCAAGAGCTGCAGAGTCGGACCGCATTTTTCTTCCCCCCGCTCAGGTAAGGCAAAAAAAAGACTGTAGTGGCGGGGGCGAGAGTGAGAGAGGCTTTACTTAATTCTGTTTATCAGTCTTTTTCTTATGTGCAGCACTTCTTTGGAAATTGTATTGTTGCTGCATTGATTTTCTTTCGGCTCGCTGCATTGATATCCAAGTGGCAGGGGGACGGAGCACTTTCAGACTGTTTACTTAATTCTGTTAAGTTAGGAACTTGGGACTGCTTTTTCTTACGTGCACCTCTTTGGAAATGAGTGTGCTCGAGTGGAGTGCATTGTTGCTGCATTGATTTTCTTTTTACTTCGTTTAGGACTGTGCAGGGCTCACTGCATTGATTTTCAAATGACGGGAGTGGGGTGGGGAATTGGTGTGTGTGTGTGTGTGTGTGTGTGTGTGTGTGTGTGTGTGTGTGTGTGTGTGTGTGTGTGTGTGTGTGTGTGTGTGTGCGCGCGCGCGCGCTCGAGTGGAGTGCATTGCTTTTCTTTCTGTTTAAACAATGCTGAATTGATTTTCTTTTTGTGTTCGAGTGGAGTGCATTCATTTTCTTTCTGTGTGATAAGCCAGCATTTTCTGAAAATAATAACTATTATTGTTGAGCTAACAATAGAACGTGAGGCTAGGTGAACTCTGTCTGTGCTAGGATCAGTGGAAGTCCTCTAGCATTTTACTGTTCTGAAGACCTGATGCCACTATGTAGTGCAATTCATTCTGATAACCGTAATGGCTTTGCGACTGTTAGCCAATGGATCTTACACTCCACCTGGGTACCTGAAGCCACAATGGAGTCACCCTTTTGCATTATGTGTCAGGATTTTGATACAGGTTCTTAAATTACGTACTACTAAATGGTATCCCATGAGTCCATTGGAGTGGATGGGTTTACATACTTATGTATGCAAATTTTATATTACTCAGCGTACCAAATTTGTACCTATTTTTCATGGGCCTTTGTCCAGATTTCTGGTGTTTCCAGGTTGAGAAGTATGATCTGAGTGTGTTTCTGTATATGTATGTGTGTAAAGCACGTGTACAAAGCCGTATGAGTGTGTGTTTGTGTGTATGCATTTAAACACAGTTAAGTACTTCTGATTTAATTTTCTTATTGTTTTTAATGCAAAGGCACATAGTAAATGTATGTTAAAGTAAATTCAGCAGTATATTATGGTTGCATTCTAACAATGCAAGGACTGACTCAAAGTCTGTGGGAATCACTTACGGCTCTGCATGTACCAGATATGCACCCCCCTCTGGAATGATGTCTCAAAAAAGCATAAACTACCTTTTTTGAACAGTATCAGTGCACCTAGTTGATAGGGTTGCCACCTGACTCTCTTTCTGCATTTCTGGCCTGTGTGTGTGTGGGGAGGAGGGGTAGGCTTGAAAATGGTAAATGCATTGATGTTTTACAAGAAAAAAATATTTTCTGACTTTTCTCTAAATGTCACAGAAATATTTGATACTCCATTTCAGTTATCTTTACTGTCTTTAAATATGCGTAATTGAAGTATCTCCTCATTATTTAACTGCTCTTGGGCTCGTCTAGAATGTACTATTTTGTGTTTGTTTAATGTTGCTGTTTAATGTAGTGCTGCCTTATTAATGTTAAGTTGTCAATCTCGCCTTCATTCTTGCTGGATGGGTTCGGAGCCGATCCTCGGCTCCGACTCGGCCAATACTAAAAGCTCGAGAGCTAATTCCACCGGCTCGAGGCTCCCCTATATCCCACAATGCTAGGCGGTAACTACTCAGATCTCGTTTGCCGCTATAGCTACGAGGTGCTTTTCTTACCGGCTCAGGCACGTAAGTAAATTTTTACCTTTGAGGTAGTACTAATTCCCCTTTCTTTTCTTAGTTATATATATTGATATTGTTTGTGTTAGTTTTTAGTTACATCGACCCTTCTTTTCCGATTCCCACCCCTCTTATTGTTGTTGTTCTAGGCCTTCGGCCCTTCCCTCACCCCAGTCCCTTTTTTCAGTTAGTGTTGTAGGGGCTTGTGTGCTTGTGTTTTTGGTTACTTATCTCTAATTTCTTAGTGTAGAGTGTCTGTGTGTGTGTTTGAGACAGCCCCTCTTCCTTAATGTCAAAGGACAAGGTCTCAGGCTTCAAGAAATGTGACTCGTGCTGTCAGAAGATGTCTCTGACAGATGGTCACACTTCTTGTGTGTACTGCCTGGGACCTGTGCACCTGCAGGACTCTTGTGCTGTCTGCCATGGTTTCAGCCCTCGAGTCCTGCAGGAGCGCAAAAACAAGCTCATCTTAAGGGGCTTGTTAAAGCCTGAAGGCCCCCCGACTCAGTCTGGGTCGGGTAAGCCTTCGAAAACTTCAAAACAGTCGACTCCTGCTCTTGAGTCGACTGTGGAAAAGTCGAAGCAGGCTTCGTCATCGGCTCCGGCCAGAACCGATGTTCTTAGGCCTCAAACCGTTACCTCGGCTCCGGCTGGAGCTGAGGCTGATAAGTCTTCATCGGCTTCGATACCATCATTGGAGCCACTGTCTAAAAAGAGGTCTAGATCCCCCTCCATCGGATCTATTCCTAAGCCTCTTACCGTTACTTCGGCTCCGGCTGGAGCCGAAGCTGAATCCCCATCGGCTCCGATACCATTATCGGAGCCATTTTACAGAAAGAGGTCCAGGTCCCCATCCATCGGATCTGTGCACTCGGCGCCAGGTTCCCCTCTCCTTTCGGAGCGGAGTCACAAAACCCATTCCTCTCTGTCTTCCAGGTTGTCAGACCATGATTTGCAGAGGGTGGTGAGTAGACTTCTTAAGTCCGAGGCACTGGCCCAAATGCTCCATAGCCCGACTCATCAGTCATTGGCTATTCCCATCCCAGGTTACATTCCTCCTCCGACTCCTTCGAGTTCAGAGCCAAGGCTTGTTGGAGCCATGACTGTCGGTGCGTCGGATCCGATACCTTCCATTTCGGCTCCATCGTCTGCTCCGATCTCCTCTTTGGAGGGATCTCGGCGCCGGACTTCCCTCGTCGGCTCCGAGGGGGCGAGTGGCATCGGACCCTTGTCCGACCCCGCTCTCCCTCTCGGGGCTTCGGCACTGGTGAGTTCGGCTCCGACATTGGCTTCGGAGCCGTCTCTGTCGGTGCCGGGAGGGGTCCTTGTCTCTTCGGAGCGAGGGCCTCGGGCCTTGCCTGACAGGGATGCCTTCGAGGTCATGCGGAGCGTGCTAGAACCAGGTTCTGCCCCTCAGTCGGTTCCCTCAGCCCCTCCATCTACAGTGCCTGCGGTGATTTCTACTCACCCCCTTGTCTCACACCGCAGAGAACCAACTCCTCAAGATTCCCCATTGGGAATTTCCTCCTCTTCGAGGTCTCTCCTGACCCTGCAGGAGATCCCCTAGGAAGAGGCAGTGCAAGAGGAAGCACATTGACTCCCTGAGTCTATCACCTCTGACACTGACTTAGAGGAATCGAAGGTCCCTCGTTCCCCCTCTGAGGATGTCTCCTTTGCAGACATCCTTGAAATCCTCAAACAGAGGGAGAATTGGCCAGCCCTTAACCCTTCGGAGGTTGAGTCAGTGTATCTTGAGGTGTTTGGTTCTCGCCCTCCTACCTCCTGGGTGTCCCCTTCCTTTGACCCCCTTATGGAAGTGGTGGCAAGGAAGGCTTGGGCGGCTCCTGACTCAGTGGAACCCACCCCGAGGAGACCATCCAAATTTATCACTGCCCCCACAGACAAACAGTTTTTATCCAAAGGTGTCCATGTTGATGCCATGGTGGTGGCTGCGGCCACAAAGAAGGAATTAGCTGATCCTTCGGTTCCTGTCCATCCTCCTAATAAAGAATCTAGGACCATGGACAGGTACGGCAAGCGGATGTTCTCGTCAGCGACCTTTTCAATGCGGTCCCTGAACTACTTATGCCACTTCACCCGTCTCCAAAGAGATTTACTCAAGGATATGGGTGAACTGATGAAGGATCCTACAGCTGAGGGGTTCAAAGACACAATGAACTCCCAGTTGGCAACCCTAAATTCAATTGTGAACTCCTCCATGCGGCTAGTCTCGTACGCAGCAGATGGAGCGAGTAGATCCGCAGGCATAGGAGTTGCCTTACGAAGGCACGCCTGGATGCGGCTATGCAACTTTGCGGACCCTTTCAAGGCGTCCTTCAACAATTCCCCTTTTGATCGTTTTTGTTTGGTCTACAGGTGAAGGATACATTGACCAGGTGCGAGGTGGAAGGTAAGACTCTCTCTGCCGTAGGAGTCCGTTTTTCCACCCCTTCTAGACCCTATCCCAAAGGTCAGAGGGGAGGAAAGATGTGGTTCCGAAAACAATCCCAGGGAGTCTCATCTGACGCACAAGGCCGATTTCCCCCTAGAGGCAGAGGGGAGAATAATAATAGACGCCGCCCCAGAGGCAGAGGAGGTCCGCAAAACCAGGGTAGTAGAGAGGTGTTCTCTGACAAACCCTTTCAGCACCCCTGAGGGGCTGCCCGGCTGTCCGCCTTGGGAGGCAGTCGGGGGAAGATTATCGCTGTACCCAGAAGCCTGGCTTTCCCTAACTCAAGACAAATGGGTACAGTCGATCATATCCGAGGGTTACAAAATTCCCTTTATTCATATTCCAACCCAACCAAAAAGATCCCTTCCAGACGTTCCACCCGGTCTAAGGGTAAAAGCAGCATTAGAAGTGTCAAAGCTGCTGTCAAAAAGAGTCATCCAATCAGTCCCAGCAGACCAGCAACGATCCGGAATCTACTCCAAATTCTTTTTGGTACCAAAAACAGGGAACTGGAGACCCATTCTGGATCTCAGCCACTTAAACAAGTTTGTCAAAAACAAAATTCGGATGGTCACGCTACAGTCCATCCTACCCTTCTTGGGTCAGGACAATTGGATGTGCTCGATAGATCTTCAGGATGCGTACTATCACATCAAAATGAACCGACGCTCCAGGAGATATCTCCGCTTCAGGCTGGGAGCCAATCACTACCAATTCAGGGCCCTGCCCTTTGGTCTCACTACAGCCCCCCGGGTGTTCACCAAATGCATGGCAGTGGTCACGGCTCACTTGAGGGATTCCAGGTGTTTCCATATCTGGACGATTGGCTCCTTACTGCCACCACCAGACATCAGCTTCTCCTATCCAGGGATTTCACCATTCAAACCTGTCAAGCTCTAGGCATTTCAATAAATTTAGAAAAATCTGCCTTGTCGCCTTGTCGGTCTATTACTTTCATAGGCGCCAAATTAGATACACAGACCCTTTCAGCCACACTCACAGAGCAGAGGGTTTTAAACATCCGGAACCAAGTATCCCTTCTATCGCAATTAGTCAAAGTCAAAGCCAGACTGGTACTGAAGGTACTAGGACTCATGGCAGCAGCTATTCCCCTTCTCCCCTTAGCTCGCTTTTACATGAGGATCCTCCAATGGATGCTCTTTACCCAATGGTCCTTTCAACGACTCCCAATGTCCCACAGCATTTTGATAACTCAAGTATGCAAGAATCAACTGTCTTGGTGGGTCACGTCACCTCAACTTCTCCAAGGAAGACCCTTCACTCTCCCCCCTCCAGTTGCCACGTTGACAACAGATGCCTCCCTGATCGGGTGGGGGGGGCATTATCAGGGCAGGACAGTCCAGGGCACGTGGCAACCCTTCGAGTGCCACTTGCACATAAATGTCTTAGAGATGAGAGCGGTGCTTTTAGCGTTGCAAGCCTTTCACCACTCTCTTCCCAAAGGGACTATTGCAATTCAAACGGGCAACATGTCCGTGGTGTGGTACATCAACAAACAAGGCGGAACCAGATCATACCCTTTATGTCGAGAAGCACTCAGACTTTGGCAATGGGCGATCTCTTCTCAGCGTTTTCTGATAGCGACGCATATTCCCGGGAAATCCAACGTCATTGCAGACAAGTTGAGCAGAGCAATTCTCATGCCACACGAGTGGTCTCTAAACAAATCAATTCTAGAAGAGGTATTTCTAAGATGGGGCCATCCTTGCTGCAATCTTTTTGCTACTCCCCGAAACAGCAAGTATCAAGACTTCTTCACGCTCTTCCCGTTACCAGGCCATCCCACAAGAGATGCTCTAGTCCACGATTGGCCCCAGGGACTTCTGTATGCCTTTCCCCCCTTTCCACTGATACCTCAACTAATTCAGAAAGCCATCGCCTTGAGAGTGACTATGATCCTCATTGCCCCTTACTGGTCTCGACAGATATGGTTCCCCTTTCTTCATCGCTACCTTTTGGAGCAGCCTTGGCATCTGGACCCAGTACCAGATCTGATTACCCATCAGTTGGGTCAGTTGCACCAATCTCTGTCTTCCCTAAACCTCACAGAGTGGTTTCTCCAATTCCTACCTTAGCCAGGCTTCCATCAATATCTCCCTTGGTTCGAGATATCTTGATAGCCTCTCATAAATCCTCTACCCGGAAGATTTATACTAGTAAATGGAAACGCTTTTCCCTTTGGGCATCATCGAAAAGCATTGATCCTTTTACTGCACCTATCCAGTCTATTTTAGACTTTCTAGGAGAACTTTTTCATTTAGGATCTTCTGCATCAACCATTAGAGTTCAATTGGCTGCCATATCAAATTTTCATGTTGGTGTCTCAGAATCCAGCATCATGGCTCACAAACTCTGTAAAGCCTTCTTAAGAGGTGTATTTCTTCTCAAACCTCCAATCAAAGACCCTCCACCTCAATGGGATTTAAACTTGGTTCTGGCATCTTTAATTCTTCCCCCCTTCGAACCAGCGGATTCATGTTCTCTGAAATTGCTTTCTTGGAAGACACTTTTTCTGGTAGCTATAACTTCAGCGAAAAGAGTATCAGAACTCCATGCTCTATGCAGTCGCCCTCCTTACTTAGTTTTTCACAAAGACAGGGTATCTCTCCGGACTAATCCATCCTTTTTACCAAAAATTTCTTCTCAAATTAACCTAAACCAGGTTATTGATCTGCATTTTTTGGATGTTCATCGCCAACTGAGATATTACTTTGACAGAACTAAACAACTCAGGAAATCTGATCAATTGTTTCTGTCATATGCAGAAGGAAGATTGGGCCTTCCAGTCACTAAAGTATCTCTATCTAGATGGCTCACCTCTACAATTACTTTTATCTATGAGACCAGACATCAAAAATTACCCTCAAGACCCTAGAGCTCATTCAACTAGGGCAATAGCTATATCCATAGCCTTTCAGGACAGGTTGCCAATAGACTTAATTTGTGCAGCAGCCACCTGGGCTTCTCCTCATACATTCATTTCACATTACAAATTGGACATGGTTTCCAGAAGCCGTGCCAATTTTGGTTCCACTGTTCTCAAGAGTCTGTTCCGATAGGCCACCCGGGATAAGGTGCTAGGGACGCGGTCCCATCCAGCAAGAATGAAGGCGAGATTGACAACTTAACATTAAGAAGTTATGTACCTACCATAACGTTCCATGTTAGTTGTCTTCTTCTCGCCTTCTTTCTTCCCTCCCTCCTTCCCCAAGCCTGGACAGACCGACCGGAATTCTTTTGTGTTTCTTCCTCTGAAAATTGTTACTCCATTCTTGGAGAATAGTATTGCTTGGTATAGCTACCAAACGAGATCTGAGTAGTTACCACCTAGCATTGTGGGATATAGGGGAGCCTCGAGCCGGTGGAATTAGCTCTCGAGCTTTTAGTATTGGCCGAGTCGGAGCCGAGGATCGGCTCCGAACCCATCCAGCAAGAAAGAAGGCGAGAAGAAGATAACTAACATGGAACGTTATGGTAGGTACATAACTTCTTATTTGAGCATATTGTCTCAAACATGCTTAATTGAAGCTTGCCTCATTATTAACTGTTGTCTCATTTTTTAACTGCTTTATGGCTCGTCTAGAGCGTACTGTTTTGCGTTTGTTTAAAACAACTGTTTAGTATAGTGCTGCCTTATTACTTGAGTGTTTTGTTTTAGACCTGCTTAATTGAAGTTTGCCTCATTTAACTGTAGCCTCATTATTAACTGTTTCTGGGCTCGTCTTGAGCGTACTCTTTTGCATTAGCTTAACATAGTACTGCCTCTTTATTTAGAGCATACTATTTTTTAGTATGCTTATTTGTAGTGCAGTCACACTATTTATATGTATTGGGCTCCTCATGAACTAGATCCTGTGTCTAGATAATAAAATACAAATCGTGATAGTACATGT
>NC_056732.1:1434289310-1434294310 GCF_019279795.1 Protopterus annectens
GAACTTGAAAAGAGCTAGAAATGGTCCAAAGCAACCAATAATTTACAGCTCAAGTGCTGAGGTCACTTCCCCCAGGGACAGATAGGCTGCTCAAGGCTCCCACTCCCACTGGTGAGCTCAGAAACTTCCTTCTATCCAAGTAAGGCAATGACCAACACAGGAACTACACACAGCCCAGAATACAGCAAAGCCTGTATACTGGTCCAAACTAGTCGAAAGCAAAGGCGGAAAACAAGGAGTATTTTTTTTGTTTTTGTTTTTCAGGAAAGCACACAGAAATGCAATTAAGCAAACAGTAAAATCGATTTACACAGGCTAGCACACTTTAGTGGGCAGCCTCAGCAGTTAAATTAACAAAAAAACAGTATTAATCGACCAGAGTCGACCAAAATGCTACTTTTAAGTGCAGATACTTCAGAAATCAGCAGATAGACACAAAAACAGTTATAGCTAGTTAAATGAAAGCCAGAGAGGACAATGCAGATAAAAAAAGCCAAAAAATACTTAAATCTGGAAAGTGGTCGCTTCTTTCAGTTCTCTGTTGCCAGGACCCCTCTGCAGGACCACGTGGAGCTCTGCTTGGGTATATAGCCCATGCATCTGAGCATGCATCCATTTTTTATGGAAAAGAATCTTGCTAGAGGTCAATTTATCCCCATTTCCAGATTAACTAGTGATGATGCACGTTTTTTACACGAGTGTCAAATACTTAAAAACCTTTTATTACACAGGAACTATCCTAGCACACTTTTAGACACTATTATTGATGACATTTCTGCTTCGAGACAGACTAGGTTTCCTCCTATAATTAAAAAAGGCTTTACTCCTAATAGTCAGCATGCAGCACCTTCTTCACACCCCCCCACACACATCCATATTTACTGGGTCTATACTCACCACCCCTCCATCACCCATCCTTTTTTCACCTACTTCAGGTTTCTCTTTGAATACGAAATCAGACCGGAATATTAGTTTTCCCATCCCTATCTGTAGGGATTCAGCGGATATTAAACACATTTTATACTCTAATTGGGAAATTATCACAAACACTCAGGAAACAGCTGTTAGGCTTGGTCAATACCCACTATTTGCACACAAACGATCTAAACCCTTGAGATGTTCATTTGAAAACAGGGACCCTCCATTTCTTTTATCCAACTCTGATGTTCACACTGACATATCATTGAGTGCAGACAACATCGGAATGTACCCATGCGGCTCATGTGTAGCCTGTAATTATATTTTAGTGGGAAATACCTTTACATTTGCACATAATAATTTTACAGTAAAACAGACAACATTTTGATTGCAAATCATCTTATGTAATTTATGCAGCTGTCTGCATTTCTTGTCCTGGTTTCTACGTTGGTAAAACCACTCATAAATTGTCTGTTTGTATAAAGGAGCACTGTGCTGCAGTCAGGAATGGAGACATGAGAAATGCACTTATGAAACATAGCATAGATTGTCATAACTTTTCACAGTTTAAATTTTTAGTGTTAGACTTTGTGGATCCTTTTTTAGGGGACAGTAGCACTTTGCTGGAGGTTAAGGAACTCCGCCGGCAGTTCAGACTTAATGCGGAAGCTCCCCCTGGATTAAATGAAATGCTGAATGTTAAATGTGCACTCAAATGGAGACACTAAACATTATTTCTGCCTACTGAGTGTTTCTGTACCTAGTTCTCTTTCAATATGGTTTCATATTTCACTTGCACGCTGTTGCTATGTTTGATCTGTCAAAAGCTTTAATGATGATCTGTAGTTACTGTCTGGTTTCCACAGCAACCAATGTGATTTAAATGCTGATTGGGCTGTTTGTACTTGTTATATATAGTTATCTTTTCATTGACTAATTATTGGACATGTTAACTGTTGGCACAGCCCCTTTTCAAACATACTTATACCATTGTTCTGACACTACACAGTTTAACTGATGAAGTTCTTCTTACTAATAAAGAATGAAAGCTTGACACCTGCGCCTTTGTAGTACTTCGCTTTTTTATTTTTATGGAAAAGTATTGGATGTTTAACAGTTTTATATCAGTTGGAGTCTTCTTACGTGATCGGAGAGTCTACAGTGGTTATTTTGTATATATATATATATATATATATATATATATATGTGTGTGTGTGTGTGTGTGTGTCTGTGTATATCTGTGTGTGTGTGTGTGTGTGTGTGTGTGTGTGTGTGTGTGTGTGTGTGTGTGTATATATATATATATATATATATATATATATATATATATATATTTATATTTATGTTTGCGAGGAGGAAGTAAGGATAGCTGTGAAGAGAATGAAGAATGGAAAGGCTGTTGGCCCAGATGACATACCTGTGGAAAATGGCAGTGGAGTTTTTAACCAGATTGTTTAATGAAATCTTGGAAAGTGAGAGGATGCCTGAGGAATGGAGAAAAAGTGTTTTGGTACCGATTTTTAAGAATAAGGGTGATGTGCAGAGCTGAAGTAACTACAGAGGGATTAAATTGATCAGTCACAGCATGAAGTTATGGGAAAGAGTAGTGGAAGCTAGGTTAAGAAGGGACGTGATGATTAGTGATCAGCAGTATGGTTTCATGTCGGGAAAGAGCACTACAGATGCAATGTTTGCTGTGAGATTGTTGATTGGGAAGTACAGAGAATGTCAGAAGGAGTTGCATTGTGTTTTTGTAGACTTAGAGAAAGCATATGACAGGGTGCCTAGGGAGGAGTTGTGGTATTGTATGAGGAAGTCAGGAGTGTCAGAGAAGTATGTAAGAGTGGTACAGGATATGTACGAGGGTAGTGTGACAGTGGTGAGGTCTGCGGTGAGAGTGACGGATGCGTTTAAGGTGGAGGTGAGGTTACATCAAGGATCAGCTCTGAGCCCTTTCTTATTTGCAATGGTGGTGGACAGGTTGACAGATGAGATCAGACAGGAGTCCCCGTCAACTATGATGTTCGCAGATGACATTGTGATCTATAGTGAGAGTAGGGAACAGGTGGACGAGACCCTGTAGAGATGGAGATATGTTCTAGAGAGAAGAGGAATGAAGGTCAGCAGGACTAAGACAGAATATGTGTGTGTGAATGAGGGGGAGGATAGAGGAATGGTGAGGATGCAAGGAGTAGAGGTGGCGAAGGTGGATGAGTTTAAATACTTGGGGTCAGTAGTTCAGAGTAATGGTGAGCATGGAAGCGAGGTGAAGAAGAGAGTACAGGCAGGATGGAGTGGGTGGAGAAGAGTGTCAGGAGTGATTTGTGACAGACGAGTACCTTTAAGAGTGAAAGGAAAGGTCTACAAGAGGGTATTGAGACCAGCCATGTTATATGGGTTGGAGACAGTGGCATTGACAAAAAGGCAGGAGTTTGAGCTGGATGTGGCAGAGTTAAAGATGTTAAGATTTGCACTGGGTGTGACGAGAGTGGACAGGATTAGGAATAAGTATATTAGAGGGTCAGCCCAGGTTGGAAGGTTTAGAGACAAAGCTAGAGAGGCAAGATTACGTTGGTTTGGACATATGCTGAGGAGGGATGCTGAGTATATTGGGAAAAAGATGCTAAGGATGACACTACCAGGTAACAGGAAAAGAGGAAGGCCTAAGATAAGGTTTATGGATGTAGTGAGAGGAAGGCCTAAGATAAGGTTTATGGATGTGGTGAGAGAGGACATGCAGGTGGCTGGTGTGACAGAGCAAGATGCAGAGGTCAGGAAGAAATGTAAACAGGTGATCCGCTGTGGCAACCCCTAAGGGGAACAGCCGAAATAAGATGATGATATATATATATATATATATATATATATATTTATATATAGTCCAACCAAATGGTGTCGAAGTGCTGAAGTAAAACCAAATAACAAATAATAGCACAGCGTTGCGAGTCCACAGAACCGATTTATTGATACAAAATACACAAGTTAGTTAAGCGCTTTCATCAAATAGTATGACTTTGTCAGAACAATTGATATATAAACTTTCAGACTTAAATAGCACCCAGTTTAAATTCATTGGCTTAAAAACTTGACAAATCATATTCTAAACATGCCAAATCTCATGAATAATGAATGGAAATTAAATAATTAATCCAATATTAAAAATGTATACTATTGCAATGTACATATAAAAATATATATATAAGAATATCACATTTATAAGAAGAATTATAATGCAAAAATGCAGGAATGCAAATACTACATATTTAAACTGTTTCAAAATATTAAAAAAACTTTTTTATATATTTAAAAAATACTTCACTGACTGACCAGCCAGTGTATTATACTGACTCTGCCTTTTCTTTCAAAACAGGCATAATTGAAAGATGTTCATTAATGCCCGGGGGGTGGTCAGTAGCTAATCTAAGTTGCCACATCAATTCCTTCTTGTGCAACCTATTTTGCCAATCACCCCACCTCACATCCACTGTGACAAAGTCCAAGATGCCAAACTTAAAACCACTAAAATTTCTACACAAACCACTATGTTTGTATAATGCATTAGTATTTTTTCCACTTTTCATGTCATATAAATGCTCATAAATCCTGTTCTTCAACATCCTTTCTGTCTTTCCAACATAAAATGAAGAATAGGAATTACATTTAGCAAGATATACCAGTTTACTGGAACGACAGTTGCCTTTTTTCAAATAAATATGACACTTGTTAGAATTATTAATAATAATGTCACGTTCAAGCATTATATATGAACAATAATGACATCTACCACAAGGTTTACTACCATATGAGTTTCTCTGTTTTTCATTGGAAATTCTAGTAACCTCCACCAAGGATTTTATATTACTACCTACTTTGGTGGAAAAAATAGGCTTATCACCAAGAATCCGGATTATTTCAGGGTTGGTTCTGAAAATGTTCCAGTTCTTTAACAAAGTTGTTTTTACTTGGGAGTAAAGGGGACTAAACTGTACTACACATGCCTGTTGGAAATTAGTGCCAACCCTGGTATTACCAAAACCAACAATATCACCTGGTTTATGATTACTAATACCCAGTAGTGGTTT